>NC_084595.1:7776193-7796193 GCF_033807715.1 Cololabis saira | reverse complement strand
AAAGGAAAGCTTAGCCAACAGATGAGCAGGGGAAGGAAGAAAAAAGATGATGACTCTGCACATATAAAAAAAACGAGGTATGTCAGTGTGTGTGCATTATAGTATGGCATAACTGAAAGCCCAGCACATGGCCGCTGCTACTGAGTTCTGTTGTAGTGGCCTATTTTATGATGGGATATAATAAATAAGGATGACTAGTCAGTTGCACACTGAAAATCTTTTCAGAAGTACCACACCGACTGGGCACCTACTGTAGATCGTGCAATTGTTCACATACTGTGTACTACATTTAGGCATTTAAAATTTAAAAATTTCGCACTGTGTATAGTACACAGTGAGAAAGTGCAAAAAAACACCTCAGCACAGAAAGCACATGACAAATTTACATCCACTTCACAAGACTTATAGCCAGGAAGGCATTGAAAATAGGGAGGTGTGGTTATCAGCAAATGTATGTGTGGCGGTGAGTCCATGAACACGCTCAGAGCTGCATCAGCCAATGTCCTTGGTGTTATCAGACGGCTCGGTCAGTTCTGAAAACAGGTCCGCGGATGATCTGGAGAGGGAAGGGTTATTCCGGGGCAGAGTCACCTTGTTTACATTCCACCAGGGAGATTGTGAATACAGCGATCAGCCAAACCGCTGTGTCAAGGCCAGATTATAGAATCAACCATTTTTATTGAAAAAACAGGCGGAGCAGTAATTTTCCGTCAGCCTTAAGTCTCTGGTTCCTCAATGGCGACTTCAAACAGACGAATTTGTGATCAATTCCCGCCAAGCCGAGCTTCCAACTTCTCGAAGTCCTTTACCATATTGCCAATGAGTTCGAAGACCGCCGCTAGCCTGCAAAAGCCTGCATCCAGCTTGCGGCCTTGCTCCCCCAGCGTTAAAGTGTTAGTCGCAGCGCTTATCCCTTCAGTCACGTCAGGCAGCTCGGAGAGGGCCAATGCAGCTGTCACCGACTTGCGCGTTTGTCGATAGACGAGGAATCCCCCCGCTCCAATTAGGAGAAATCTTGCTATCATAAATCCAATTGTCTTCAATGTCCTCGACAGACAGAATCTTGATACATAAAGGCTTCCACTGTTTCCAAGAATCCATTGTGTATCCAGCAAAAAATGGGCTCCCTTACCCCCTGACTTCTCGTCGCAAAAATGTGGTTGATTGTGCTGAGAGACCAGTTAATCAATTCCACGATTGTAGGTTTCGGAGGAATGAAAAGAAAAGACTCTGAAAACGAGACAGGACAAAAAGCAGTAGCAGGGCAGATAGATAATCCTGTATAATCAAGTATTTTTAATCCCAACAACATGTTTAAGTGTCTGTAGTAAAATGTTTTATCAAATGCAGAACTGAGATCCAACAGGACAAGCCCAGACACAACTCCACCTTCAGAGGTAAAAAAGAGATCATTGGTGACTTTCACCAGAGCAGTTTCTGTACTATAATCCACTCTAAATCCTGATTTAAAATCTTCAAGCACATTATTACTCTACAAATACACACAGGGTTGAGCTGCAACCATTTTTTCAAGAATTTTTGGAGACAAGAGGGGCATTAGATATAAATCTATAATTACTTCTTCTTTTAACTGCATGTCGTAAGGACTGGGAATCAACATAGTTTTCAATGGATAATACAATCTTGTTTTGGTATTCGACGGTGCTCTTTCCCTGAATTATATTCTACAAATTACTTTTGATTGAAATAGCTTTCATCACAGAATAAGTGTTTTGTTTTTTGATCGTCCCACTAAATACATGAGTGTCCACTTAAACTGAAAACTGCACTTAAGTCTATTATGCTATACACTATATTTCTGTGTCATTCTCTGCAGCTGTTATATTTTTTTTTAAGAGAAACTTTATTGATTCATCATCACATAACTGTTGGTGAAGCGGTTTATGTGTTTGCAGAATTCAAACGGCAGATTGTAATCGATTTAACATGTCGATTTCCAGCACTTTCCCAGATCCATTTCTGAGACACATCCAACTTTAGAAGAGTCTGGTTTTTCATTTATAGGACAAGTTAATGTCCATCCTCTAAGAAAGATCATGTTATTACAACTAGGGGTGTAACAATATATCTTGCCACGAAATTTCGCAATACAAAAACGTCACAATACGTGTCGTGGAGGTGACAAACTGTATCGCGATATTGGATTATTAATATTAATCTATTGTGTTGACTAGTAACTATCTGACCGCGGCCGCGCGGACCAAAATCTTCCTCCACTCAGAAGAAACTAGTACCGTTTTGGTCCCGATCACGGGACTCTTGCAGGGTTTTGAGCTCTGAACTTTTACTTATGTAAGGCTGGTGTAGAGTTAAGCCTTACCTTATTAAATTAAACCTTTTTTGGGTCGTGAGTAGGATAAACACGGGGACAACTTCTGCTGAGTTCCAGTGTACTTTAAAGTTATTCTATGCAACTTCTGAGAGCTAGCAAGATTTGAAAGTGGCGCCTCTTCTAAGCCCCGCCCCCACCCACGAGCGCTCCGTCCAAAGCCACGCCCCCACAAACACGAGACGCGCATACGATTATTAAACATTTTGGACAGCACATTTACAGCAAAACTACCCCATGTCTCATTCACCTGTAAGCGAGGCCGGTTTTAGGGGGGGCAGGGAGGGGCTGTGCCCACCCAAACGTGTATCCTGCCCACCGGCGTCTCCATCCCGGCGAGTGCCGGCGCGGCTGGCGGAGCACTGCGGTGCCGTGCAGGTTCTAGAGCCACGGCTACGGCGTACCCTACGGCGTACCCTACTGCGGTGCCTGCACGGCACCGCAGTGCTCCGCCAGCCGCAACGGCGCTCTCCGCTCTCGCCGTGATGGAGACGCCTACATCCCCACGGACCCCCATACAGCTTCCGAGCCGTAGCTGCTGCGGCTCTTCACGGCTGCTGCGGCTCTTCGTGTACCCGCGGGCTGCTGCTGCTGGGCAGAGTCCTGCAGCAGCCCGGACGGCTAACGGCTCTGCTCCCCGCTCTCACACACACAATGGGACTGAGCTGCTCAGGAAATAACTACTGGGGGTCCGTGGCAGAAGGGAGGGAGGGGGGTTACACTGGAACACTGTGAGCCCAGGAGGACCCATGGGAAGTGGACACGGGGGGGGGAAGCGAGTGCGCGCATGGGACAGGGCCGGGGGGCGTGGTTTAAAATGAAAGCATCTGATTGGTTCTTTCCCTTCCTGCCAAGCCTCTGGTCCTGGACCAATCCGTTTCATTCGGACCGAATGGGCGGGGCTTAGAGGTGCCTCTTTCAAATCTTGCTAACTTATCAGGGATCAGGGATTTTTTGCATAGAATACCTTTAATGTCCCTCAACAGTGTAGGATTTTAGAACATCAACACAGCACCTAGTGCCGTACTGTGGCGTATCACTCCGCCCAATCTAAAACAGACTAATCACTACAGATAAACTGACTAGTGTCATTATAGTCCCTGATTTACATCAGAATATAAAGAATATATTTATAAAATAATGAACCCTGAATTACCAAAATAACCTTAACAAAAATAAATCTCCTCTTACACTTATAAGGTGAGCATGAATAAATATTTTTTATGATGTAAAATTGTATGTATTTATTTACTTTTATTTATTTATTTAATTTTAGTTGTTAAATTTCTGGAAAATAAAAAGGTCAAATCATACATGAGAGAAACTATTCAGTTTGTGGCAAAATATTTGTACTTGTATGAAACTGAAGATGCAAAATGCAAACCTGACATTTACTTTTAGTTCAGTTTGTGGAAAATGGTTTGCCTGGCTTTCTCTTTAAAACTTAAAGAGTTATAAAGCATTACAAACTGGAACAATAGGGCAAATGCACAGTATTGTTTTGTATTTTGTGTGTTTCAAATAAAAGACAATTTTTTCCAGTCATATGTTCCTCATTCAAGGTTGTTAAAAAAATACTGCTATAATATCGTATTGTTATCGTGACCTCAATATCGTGTATCGTACCGTATCGTGAGATTAGTGTATCGTTACACCCCTAATTACAACTGACAAAAGCACACTTGACAGGCACGCTTTCACTAATATTGACAATCTGCGTACCATCACTTAGATCGCTGCCCACACAGATGCAGAAACAGTTTGACAGACATTTAGCAGGTTCAATCAGTCACCACCATCTTTCCTTAACATCTCAGAACCCATCGTTCTGTGCTGCCAGAATAATTCAGGTTTCCCTTGCTCACTCTGTTATATATATTCATCTAAATTCATACTATGGACGGTTATTTATACTTTGCTACGTGGCACTGCCAGCCCGGAAATACTTGCAGCTTCATAACTCCATTCCTGTGGAATCAGTCCAACATTTTATTTGCCACGTTCTGAAGGACATCCATAGCTTTTCTCTGTCCCGGCAAATCCCACTTATTATGTAATAAGAGATCTAATGCTTTTATTGTATCGAAGCTGCGGAGTGATTTGATGATGAAGGAGCCTCATGTACGCTTAGAAAACAGAATTGTGCAGGAAGATGCAGACTTCTTCAGCGAGGTATAATACCTATAAAGCTTTTAACAATGAATAATGCTCATGAGAATGTAGCGAGATGAACTGTTAATCAATTTATGTGACATTATTATTGCATGCAGAAAAATAGAAATGTTGAGTTACAACCAGCAGTTTATAATTCCTCAAATGCAAAACACAAGAAAAAAGAAAGGTTAGTTATATTTCTTATATCCATCAAAATGAAAGCAGCATTTTACTGCCGTGGCAGTGCTAGTTCATTTAAGCAAAAGTACATCATCCTGGTGCACAGATAGTTGCTTGTAGGGCTGGCCGATATATCGAGATTTTAATATATATATCGATATATTTTCAAACGTGATATGGTACGAGACAATATCGTTTATATTATTTATTTTTTTTTATGATTTTAATATAGCTTATTTTGTGACAAACTTGAATGTTTCATTTGAGATTTGCACAAAAGTTTTGTTATTTGCACAACTGTCAACCTCAGTGGAAAAGTCTGCCTGTTACTGTCTACATTGTATTAATTGCACAGTGTATTTTAATTTAATTGTTATGCAGGAAAGGGATATTTGTTTTATTTTATTCAAGAAGCATTTTTATTCTATATATGCAGACAGTTTATTTTTATTTCATTTGTTTTATAAATTTTGATATTGTGCAGACCTCTGTTAATAAAGGAACCTGTGTGACATTTGGCACGAGGCTTTGTATTAAAACTGACTGTTTTTTTAAGGGTTTGCCTCAGAAAAAATGAAGCTAACAGAGATGCTATGCTATAATGCTTTGGGGGAAACCCCAATTATGTCACGGAAAAAATATCGATATATATCGAGTATCAACATTCAGCTAGAAAATATTGAGATATGACTTTTGGTCCATATCGCCTAGCCCTAGTTGCTTGCGTATAAGAATGTGACTGAAACAGAAAAAGATCAACAGACGAAGGGAGTAGGAGTTCCCATGATTCGTTAGTTGCTTTAATTCGATGTCAAATGCTCACGCTTGTTTGCTTCAAGGGTCAATGCTTCTAAATTCATCCTCTTTCCCTGCAGCGGGCACTGCAATATATTAAGACCCTCGGCAAGGAAAAGACTCCTGACATTCCTTCCCCTCGCTCTGTCCCCTCAATCAAAGACGAGGAATTAGACTGCCCTTTTTTTTTTTTTTTTGTACTTTCACTGGCTGATTTATGTTGTGAGCCAAAGTCAGCGTCTAGGTGAGGATGCTGTCGGGGAGCCGGCGTCCCACGAGTGTCCTTATTAATCTCTCCTTCAGAAAGTGGAACGCTCAGCAGTAACCTAGAGGAGAAGCTCAAACAGCCATCAATCCTCCAATGAAATACAGACAGTTTGTGCAACTTGCTATAAGTGAGACAAACCTGTTTTTTTAGTGAGGGAAGACAGCCCTATCAGTGAGAGAAAAAGGACTTCAAATGTTAGAATCAGAGCAAAAGTACTGTTACTTCAGAATAATATGACTCAAGTAGAAGTAAAAAGTAGTCGTACAAATAATTACTTGAGTAAAAGTAAAAAAGTACTTGGTGAAAAAACTACTCAAGTACTGAGTAAATGTTGGGTAACGTCTGATTTTTTTTTTAACACAACCATTCAAACAGACAAAGGAACAAAATAATCATCTTCAGGCAAATTAAATCAATAAAATAAATAAAAAATAGCTTGAATTAAAATAATCTTAAAGTAAATTCAAGTACTTTAATAAATTATAAAATAATAAATAAATAAATTAATTAAGCACAAATAGCACAACATTTCAAGCCTTTGTACTTTTCTTTTTTAACCAGAACTAGAACAAGCCCATGAACTCATAGAAACTCTGTGTGTGTTTGAGTCTGTGTGAATGTGACAAAACATGCAAAAACAAACATTTTTCCCAAAGAATCACCCAGTGATGTCATGAGATTGACGCGTACGTGGATAAAAGGGATAAAAGAAAAGTAACAGCTCAACGTAGCCTAATGTAGCGGAGTAAGAGGAACAGTTTCTTGTTCACAATTCTACTCAAGTAAAAGTAAAAAGTATAGTGATTCAAAACTACTCCTAAAAGTACAAATTTTCCCAAAACTTACTCAAGTAAATGTAACGGAGTAAATGTAACTCGTTACTACCCAGCTCTGGTTAGAATGCACAATGTACAATGAAGATTATTTATTGTTTGGTCTCTTTGCTAGGTTGTTTTTCTTGGATCATGGCGTTCAGGTCTGTGAGCTATAGTTTTATCGTTGTTAATGTGTGACATATTACCGTAAAGCTTTACTCGGTTGTGGCGAGACACAACCAGGCAGAGGTGTCAAAAGTATTCACATTCATTACTCAGGTAGAAGTATAGATACTAGAGTTTAAAAATACTCCTGTAGAAGTTGAAGTATCAACTCAAGTTTTTTACTCAAGTAAAAGTATAAAAGTACTGGTTTCAAAACTACTTAAAGTATAAAAGTAAAAGTAATGTAAGGGGGAAAAAAGCCATTAAGGACAAAAGCCAGTGAAAATGAATGAATCTTAGTATAATGCAAATATATTAAAGAACCATATATGTGTACTATTGAGCATTAACATGTGTTTCAGAGAGCAGCAGATATGATGACTAGTTGCCTATAAGTATTGTAATGGTGCAAAAAGTCAAACTTCAGAGGCATGTTATCATTTATCCTAACCTTTATTGGAATGTACATCCAAGTTTAGTTGCAGGAATCTGAGGGAACGGATGTAAGAACAAAACTGGACAAGAACATCTGAAACAACCACAACCAAATTCACTCTATCCGGATGGAGCAATTTAACTGGATAGTTTTTATTAAAGGCCCAAATGAAATAGAGTAACGAGGCTGTTTTTAAAATGTAAGGAGTAAAAAGTAAAAAGTCTTCTGAAAAATAATTACTCCAGTGAAGTATAGATAACCAAAATTTCTACTTAAGTAAGGTAACGAAGTATTTGTACTTTGTTACTTGACACCTCTGCAACCAGGACAATAGAAAGTTACTACGGTTGGACAGGGGGCAGTGAGTAGACGACACATCCTAAAAGGAATCAGAAATTCCTTGAAATTCAATTGAAACTGCTTTTAATTACAAACTGTTATTTTAACATACAAATATTCTTCTGTGATGCTTTAAATGCAGAAAGACTTTATTTAGTACCTGCAAAGACAAGAGCTCTCAGGAAATCTGTGATTCAAAAATGAGAATTGCATTTATATAACAAGCAATCAAAGCTGAAAGTGTGCTGGTGTTTGTCTCTCTCAGATTCTACTTTGACCTCGTCAAACTTTCTCATGAATTATTTAAAAAATCTGTGAAACATATTTTGCTAGATCAATAGCTTAATAATTTGATGTAAACTTACACTTACTCACATTTGCCTTTTTCCTCATTTTTATACAGTATTGTAGTTTTTTCTTTCTTCCCTTTGTCTTTTCTACTTTTTTGGATATGTACTTTTTTCTTTTCTTTGCGTGAGAGTGCTGTGTGTGGGGGTGTGTGTGTGTGTGTGTGTGTGGGGGGGGGGGGGTGTGTGTGTGTGTGTGTGTGTGTGTGTGTGTGTGCTGCGTATGATATGCATTTATGTACATTATAATGTCTATTTTTATGCTTATTTAAGGAAGTCCTCTTGTCAAGCCCCTAGAGGGTTTTTCGACCTCCTTGCATATATGCTGTCATTTGGGGTTTTTTTTATGGTAATTTTATTACTGACTTTTTAATATGTGCTAAACAACAAACAACAATACTGTCAAATTTTTTTGTTAAACAAAAAATTATCAGGTCAAGTCAGCACACTTGATCTTCCGTTAGTGTTATACAGGAAGAAAAAGCCTCTTGACCCTCTTGGTAACTCTACAATTATTAGGAAACAAATATAATAACAGATAAAACAAGTTGTGGTAGAATAATTGATCGTTCTCAAGTCACTAAATTCATAAAGTTAAATAAAATAAGACGAAGAATAATAAACAATTGGAGTTAGGCAACATTTTACAGATACAACTTTTGGACTAAGGGTTTGTAACTTCCATCTGTCCATCAACCTGTCACTGACTGTGTTTCCATGCATCAATAACCCTTTTAAAACCTGAATACTGGCAATAACCTGAATTTGCACGGCCATGCAAACACCAATAACCCCTTTGAATAACCCGAATTTGCTCATATTCCGGTTTTTAAAAACCCCAATATGACCCCTGGGTTACTCCTTTTAAAACCCGAATATTGGGTCATGTAAACGGCTAACGGGATATCCCCATCAAACGGAACAGGAATCTGTTTTCTGTGCATGTTCTGTTCACAAGGAATCCTGGTCTTTTGAGTCCAGGAAGTTCTTATAAACACGGAGAAACGCAAGACCAGGAGGAGACTAATCACTTCATAAATGTAATGAAGGATATGAACATTTCTGCATTTGTAGACGGTAGAAAGTACCGGGATAGAAGATTTACAAGAAGGTGAGAGAAAAGTTGCGCGAAGCAGCATTTGTTTTGAATTTGGATACAGGAAGAAGAAGCGGAAATTACGCTAATTGCGTCGTGATGTTCTCCGTGAGTCGCTGATTTGATCCAGATATCCCGAATGATTAATCACCATGTGAACGGAATATTCTGAATGTTTCAGTAACCGGAATATTAGCAATAACCCGAATTTTGACTGCATGTAAACGTAGTCACTGTTTGCTCCTGATGATGTTTTCATCAGGAAACCTGATTCCTCCTCAGATACCGGGGGAATAACTAAATAACTATCTCCTGCCCGGTGATAAACCCTGTACAGACACTTGATGATCTCTGAGTGCGGTTGGAAATTTGAGCGAGGCTTTTCCATGGATACCCAGCAGGCTAGTGAGCTTTAGCTCGGCTCACTTTTGAAGCTCACGCCGCCCCCTGAGTCCGACACCGGCAGCCAATGTTTCTACCGTCTTTGAAAGCAACTGAAACTTTATACGGCAGCTTAATAATGGTTAAGAGTTGCATCACCTGAACAAGGACTTCAAACACAAGGCTGGTTTTAGTGCCGATTGAATGGAAGGTGCAAAACAACAACAACTAACCGTCTGTATAACAGAGATGGATTTATTGGCTACTATGTTTATCCTGTGGTGATTTTGTGTTCACACAGCTGTACAATAGGATGGGAAGTTGTAGTAACTTAGTATTAAGATGTAAATTGAAATAAAGTTAACGTTAGAGTCTGAGTTTTAATTGATAATTGTTACGGTTCAAGTGTTAGCATTTGGCTGACTGTGCAAAGAAATAATACAACGGCCTAAGGTGTGTGTGTGTGTGTGTGTGTGTGTGTGTGTGTGTGTGTGTGTGTGTGTGTGTGTGTGTGTGTGTGTGTGTGTGTGTTTTGCTTAAATGCATGTTTGATGGTGCTGGCACCAACAAAAACAGATAATTACTTATCAGCGCTGCTAAGCACTTCACTTTCAAAGAGTAAATTGTTTTAATTAACTTGGGATGACTTTTGCACCGTTGGCTAATCTCACTTTTTTTTACAAGCATAAGGTAGTTGGAAAAAATAAATAAATACATCTAAAAGTGAGACTATGAACTTTTTTACTGGAACTCTGACATTTTAAATCAAAGTTCAGCTTTGGAATTTGCTGAATTAAAAATGTATTTCCCAGAGGCCCCTGGTTAACGCTCCAACGGCATTATTTAAAGAAGGATTTTTGATATTATTTATTAACCCTTGTGCTGTCTTTGGGTCAAGGAAGGAGGAAGAGAAGAAGGGAGGAAGGAAGGAAGGAAGGAAGGAAGGAAGGAAGGAAGGAAGGAAGGAAGGAAGGAAGGAAGGAAGGAAGGAAGGAAGGAAGGAAGGAAGGAAGGAGAGAGCAGGAAGGAAGGAAGGAAGGAAGGAAGGGAGAAAAGAGGGAGGGAAGAAGGAAGGAAGGGAAGAAGGAAGGAAGGAAGGAAGGAAGGAGAGAGCAGGAGGAAGGAAGGGAGGAAGGGAGAAAAGAAGGATGGAAGGGAGGGAGAAAAGAGGAAGGGAAGAAGGAAGGAAGGGAAGAAGGAAGGAAGGAAGGAAGGGATAAAAGAGGAAGGGAAGAAGGAAGGAAGGAAGGAAGGGATAAAAGAGGAAGGGAAGAAGGAAGGAAGGAAGGAAGGAAGGGAGAAAAGAGGAAGGAAGGGAGAAAAGAGGAAGGGAAGAAGGAAGGAAGGAAGGAAGGAAGGAAGGAAGGAAGGAAGGAATGAAGGAAGGAAGGAAGGAAGGAAGGAAAGAGAGAGCAGGAGGAAAGAAGGAAGGAAGGAAGGAAGGAAGGAAGGGAGAAAAGAGGAAGGAAGGAAAGAAGGAACGGGAGAATTAGGTCATTTTGACCCAAAGACAGTACCAGGGTTAACTTACTGTCTCCTCTTTGTTTCCTCGCTCTAGTGGAGCTGAAGTTCAGCTTGGACCAGTACGTGAACAAGCGCTACCCGGGCCTGGTGAAGATCGTGAGGAACAGCAAGCGCGAGGGCTTGATCCGGGCCCGGATACAGGGCTGGAACGTTGCCACGGCGCCCGTGGTCGGATTCTTTGATGCTCACGTCGAGTTCAACACCGGCTGGTAAGAAAAGGTCACGTTTGACAAGAGCACCTTCCCTGTTCCTCTGTCACATCACACCTTTGCACTTGCACCTTGTGTGCTCCACTACAGGAGCATGTTATGTTTTATCATTATCTTGGAAATATTTAGTTTGGTCTGATCTGAGCGCTGTGATGTCGCCCCAGTTCTAACTGACACAGCACTTCTCAGTGAATGGCTAATATTACAAGTTAAAGTTCATGACTTTAAGGTTTTTTCATTTGCATTTCCTTTAAAATGAGGTATTAAAGGCGTTGGCTTAAAATAAAAAGGCTTCCAAATTAACCCTTGTGCTGCCTTCAGGTCAAGGAAGGAGGAAGAGAAAAAGGAAGGAAGGAAGGAAGGAAGGAAGGAAGGAAGGAAGGAAGGAAGGAAGGAAGGAAGGAAGGAAGGAAGGAAGGAAGGAAGGAAGGAAGGAAGGAAGGAAGGAAGGAAGGAAGGAAGGAAGGAAGGAAGGAAGGAAGGAAGGAAGGGAGAAAAGAAGGATGGAAGGAAGGAAGGAAGAAATGGAGGAAGGAAGGAAGGAAGGAAGGAAGGAAGGGAGAAAAGAAGGATGGAAGGAAGGAAGGAAGAAATGGAGGGAGGAAGGAAGGAAGGAAGGAAGGAAGGAAGGAAGGAAGGAAGGAAGGAAGGAAGGAAGGAAGGAAGGAAGGAAGGAAGGAAGGAAGGAAGGAAGAAAAGAAGGATGGAAGGAAGGAAGGAAGGAAGGAAGGAAGGAAGGAAGGAAGGAAGGAAGGAAGGAAGGAAGGAAGGAAGGAAAGAGGAAGGGAAGAAGGAAGGAAGGAAGGGAAAAAAGAGGAATGGAAAAGGAAGGAGAGAGCAGGAGGAAAGATGGAAGGAAGGGAGAAAACAAGGAAGGAAGGGAGAAAAGAAGGAAGGAAGGAAGGAAACAAGGAAAGAAGGAAGGAAGGGAAGAAAGAGGAAGGGAAGGAAGGAAGGAGAGAGCAGGAGGAAAGAAGGAACAGGAGAATTAGGTCATTTTGACCCGAAAACAGTACAAGGGTTAAAATGACGCCTCCTGTCCAGCAGAGAAACTTCTGACAAGTGAGAGATTCAAACGCAGTGAAACTAGCTCAGACATTGAGCATGTCAACGTTATTTTACCTGTGGGCTCATTTAGTGAAATGTAATTACTTCCATGGATCTCAGTCCGATGTCTGGCTGCTGCTAAAGCTCGCCAGCAAACACGTCATTCAAGTAGAAGGAATTGACACCTAATTTGAGAAGTGCCACTTTTCCTGTTGGGAAGGCAGGAGTTGGAAGATAGGATGGATGAAGAGGACGACAGATTCTTTGAAAGCAGTCCAACCTTTACGGCAGAATGAGTGTCAGAAATGCAAACAAATATGAAGTACGATACTTAAGAGAGAAGATTTGCCAAAGATGAAACTGAAGACATGCAGCGATTATAAATGCAGCAGTGTCAGAAATCCTCCAACTCCTACTACTGACTAGCCAAGTAAGATGTTACTTTTAATGATCTATTAACAACAAAGGAAAAGTGAAACATAAAACAAGCTAAGCTTTAAGAAACTCCTAGAAAGAATCATATTTGGTATGTGAAGACGTGTTACCGCACGGTTACCACACACTCCCTTCGCAAAAGTGAAAACTAAAGTTGGCCTTTTCAACCGAGCCGTTGCCGAGAAAACATTCTCCCTCGCCAATTATTTTTTAAAGCATTTTCAGTACACATGAACGTTTCAGATCAGTTCATTTTCACTTTTTGTTTGTGTGCTCTGCAAGCTGATGACGCAATCTACAATCCTTACAATCCCCCGCCGCCTCAGGTCTCAGTCGACGACACGAAGGGACAGTCTGGGCACATCTTTCTTGAAGTCTTACCCAAGATTAAGCAGATCAAAGTCCTACAGTATGAAATCACATGTGAACCCGCCCTGAAGGAGGAGGGGACACTTATCGTTTTTTCATGACTGCACTATACATTCGTATTACATCATAGGCAGTTTTTGCATTTCCTTTGAATACTTTTTTTAGGACTTCACATAAACTTTTTTCGTGTGTTAGCTCACATTAACTTTGACTACGTTCACACTGCAGGCCTTAATGCTAAGTAGGGGTGTAACGATACACTAATCTCACGATAACGATACGATACGATATTATAGCAGTATTTTTTAACAACCTTGAATGAGGAACATATCACTGGAAAAAATTGTCTTTTATTTGAAAGACACAAAATACAAAACAATGCTGTACGTTTGCCCTATTGTTCCAGTTTGTAATGCTTTATAACTGTTTAAGTTTTAAAGAGAAAGTCAGGCCAACCATCTTCCACAAACTGAACTAAAAGTAAATGTCAGGTTTGCATTATGCATCTTCAGTTTCATACAAGTACAAATATTTACCCACAAACTGAATAGTTTCTCTCATGTATGACGTGACTTTTTTCTTTTCCAGAAATTTAACAACTAAAATTAAATAAATAAATAAAAGTAAATAAATACATACAATTTTACATCATAAAAAAGATTGATTCATGCTCACCTTATAAGTGTAAGAGGAGATTTATTTTTGTTAAGGTTATTTTGGTAATTCAGGGTTCATTATTTTATAAATATATTCTTTATATTCTGATGTAAATCAGGGACTATAATGACACTAGTCAGTTTATCTGTAGTGATTAGTCTGTTTTAGATTGGGCGGAGTGATACGCCACAGTACGGCACTAGGTGCTGTGTTGATGTTCTAAAATCCTACACTGTTGAGGGACATTAAAGTACACTGGAACTCAGCAGAAGTTTCCCCGTGTTTATCCTACTCACGACCCCAAAAAGGTTTAATTTAATAAGGTAAGGCTTAACTCTACACCAGCCTTACATAAGTAAAAGTTCAGAGCTCAAAACGGGACCGCAAAACGGTACTAGTTTCTTCTGAGCGGAGGAAGATTTTGGTCCGCGGTTCGAGGCGCGTCGTTACTAGTAAACACAATGGATTAATATTAATAACCAAATATCGCGATACAGTTTGTCACCTCCACGACACGTATCGTGACGTTTTTGTATTGCGAAATTTCGTGCCACAATATATTGTTACACCCCTAATGCTAAATTCCGATTTTTTCCCATATCCGATTTTTTTGTGTGGCTGTTCACATTATCTTTTAAAATGTGTCCTATATCAGACTCGAGTGTGAATGCATCGCGGCCTGAACTGACCCGCATGCGCAGAGGAACAATAACAAAGACGTCACACGTAGCACGCCGTCATACAGCGGTAAACATGGAGGCAACAGAAGTGAGCGTACATGGGTATATTCTGAAATTGTTGTGTGGTGGAAGCCGACGAAACTGTGAGCAAGTGTTAATGAAGAGGAGAAGGAGGAGAAAGAAAGCCGCATTTTTTAATAATGGCTTTTTGTGGAGCGATGGCTGCCTCGTCTGTAGAGAGGTGTGTGTGGATGCGGACTCGGAGTCAGGAGTGGTGGGATCATGATAGGGCTGGGCGATATATCGAGATTTTAATATATATCGATATATTTTCAAACGCGATATGGTACGAGACAATATCGTTTATATTGATTATAATTTTTTTTTTTTTTTATGATTTTGATATAGCTTATTTTGTGACAAATTGACTTGAATGTTTTATTTGAGATTTGCACAAATGTTTTGTTATTTGCACAACTGTCAACCTCAGTGGAAAAGTCTGCCTGTTACTGTCTACATTGTATTAATTGCACAGTGTATTTTAATTTAATTGTTATGCAGGAAAGGGATATTTGTTTTATTTTATTCAAGAAGCATTTTTATTCTATATATGCAGGCAGTTTATTTTTATTTCATTTGTTTTATACATTTTGATATTGTGCAGACCTCTGTTAATAAAGGAACCTGTGTGACATTTGGCACGAGGCTTTGTATTAAAACTGACTGTTTTTTTAAGGGTTTGCCTCAGAAAAAAATGAAGCTAACAGAGATGCTATGCTATAATGCTTTGGGGGAAACCCCAATTATGTCAACGAAAAAATATGGATATATATCGAGTATCGCCATTCAGCTAGAAAATATTGAGATACGACTTTTGGTCCATATCGCCCAGCCCTAGATCATGATGTGATGAACATCTTTACAGAGACAGATTTCATCCAGAATTCCAGGATGTCGAGGGCTACCTTCCAATACATCTGTCAACGCCTCTCCACAAGACTCTCAAGACCAGACACTCAGTTCAGGCGACCCATCTCCCTGAGAAAGCGTGTAGGAGTTGGGTTATATTGGCTGGCGACAGGGGCAGGTTACCGGACTCCACTGATTAGCTCTGTCGCCGCTATCCTCCATGTTTGTCTTGACCTTTTCCGATCGCTTCCGAGTGACTCCCGCCCCCGCCAGCGCAGTATTATGACAACGGTCGCTCTCAAGTGACGTCAAAGTCGCATTAATTCCGACCTGGCTGTTCACACTGAGTTCGCATTGTACAGGCATCAGATTCTTCCGCGGATCCGCGGAATTCTGCGGATTTTGGTCTCAGCAAAAAATTTCCGCGGTTTCCGCGGAACGGGAAAAAAAAATAAAAAAGTAGGGTTACGGCGTATGTTCTGCATCGATTTAACGCAGTACCATAAATCAGCCTTCACAGACAGACAGCCAGGACGCGGCAGCAGCAGAAATGAAGAGGAGCCGGCAGCTCAGTTTAAAATACATTTTTACAGCGGGACAAAAAAGCAGCAGCACTGCTGTGTTGCAGGTAGGCTGTGCAGAGATGAGTATGGGCTCGCCACCCGCCCCTTGAAATACGGAATTGTTACGTAATTGGGAATTAAAAGTTGCGTTCCGTATTGAACCAATACGGAACCCCTTTGCACTTCGTTGCCTAGTTAAGCCTCATTTATAGTTCCGCGTTAAATCGACGCAGAGTCTACGCCGTAGAGTACCTGGCGACCCGCAATGTACGGCGTAGGTTCTGCGTTGGTCTGACGCAGAACCATAAATCAGCCTTTACCTCTCACTGCTGCTAACTGCACCGACACACGCGGCTTTAAACAAAAAAAAAGTCAAGTCAAGATGTCTCCAGAGGCTCCAGACACCCCACCTCGTCCTAAAAGAGGAAGCAGAGGTCTCCCGGAGGTGTGTCAGACAGTATGCTGCAGGGGACCTCCATAAACGTAATATAACATCCCAGAGGAACCAGGCATCTGTTGCACAGTTCCTCATACCTGAAACATCCCCTGAGCTTGATATGCTGTGATACGGGACATTTATTATGCTCTTATTCCTCTTGCATGAAGAATTACCCATGATGATGAATGCGTGTTATTATGTTATCAAAATGCATCATTCTTTGCAAAAATTCTGATTTTTTGTATGTATTCTTGCATTGATAAAAGATGTGATTATGGAGCTTTGAGACCACCAGAATGCACCATTTTGAGTATATTCAAAATTTTTCAGGGGGGCATGCCCCCGGACCCCCCTAGAGGGTTTGGGCGCGTTGCGCCCTCACTCGTCAAGAATTTTCCTCTTTTTTTAGGACAAGCTGTTCTGATGCCTGATTGTAAAACATCAGACCTGTATCCGATTTAGAACCACATATGGAAGCGAACTAAATCTGATTTGAAAAGATCAGATTCCATGTGACTTGTGCTGTTCACACTGTCATAAACAAATCAGATCTGAGTCACATATGAGCAAAAAATCGGATTTGGGTCACTTGGGAACTGCAGTGTGAACGTAGTCTTTGTGTTGTGTTTGTTGTCGCTGAGGGGATAGCGGCCTCAGCTTCTGCAGCTTGAAACCATCTATACAACTCAACCAGGACGCCTGCCAAGCATCCCCAAATCTTAACCAAAAACACACCACATATCCAGCTGGGAATAGTGTGCAACACATTAGAAAGCTAAAACAGTTTCTTTACCTGCTTCAGTCTTTTCAGAGCCAGAGTCCTTTTTAGCTACAAATCACCGGTAGATTGCAAATAAATGCAAAAGTGAATCATTTTCCCCTCTCCTTGAGGGGGCACTAAAGAAAGGAACGGCTAGCAGCCAGAAATGAATTGAAGTAAACTGCAGAATAAGAAAGTGGACATGTAAATTGAGGATTTTTTTCCTGATACGTTCACGCACAACTCCTGACTCGTGTTTCACTTGTGTCAGTGTTTTAGCACAGCATGTGGTTCGATGCTGACAAGGAATATTTGATTTGTCAGCAGATTTAAAATTATGGGCCAACTGTTTTAAGTGTTTTCATCAATAAAGTAGCCTTCACTCTCCCGGACTGAGATGTTGAAATGTTGCTTCTGGGGGGGGGTTCTGTTAAGGCAAGTGTGGTTCGTTTGTGAAGCACATTTCAGCAACAAGGCGATTCAAGGCGCTTTATGTAATACAAATATGGAAAGGAGAAAAAAAAACAGATTATGAGTTATAGCGCAAAGGCATCATGAAGAAAAGTTAGACTTACACAAGAGGTACATTGTAGAATTGAAATTAATTTAATTAAAACCTAAATTCAGAATGGTTTAAATAATTTAATCAAAGGCAGCTGTGAACACGTTTGGTTTAAAGGAACTGAGGGTTTCAACATTCCTGCAGTTTTTAGGAAGTTTGTTCCAGATCTGTGCAGCATAGAAGCTGAATGCTGCTTGTAGCAGCCTATAATGTAATAATTTCACCCTATAATGTAATAATTTCACCCTATAATGTAATAATTTCCTGAAAATGTAATAACGCCTGAAAATGTAATACAATTTGCACTTAACTCAATCGAAAATGTAATAAAACCCAATAATGTAATAACTTCACCAATAATGTAATAAAATATCCTGACTGATATTGTAATAACATTTTTACCGATAATGTAATACCTTATTACGTTATTGGGAATTTATTACATGGTACTCAAAGTCTGCAATTTAACCCAATAGTCATTCTGGTGTTTCAAATCCAGCGTATATAACATTCTTAGATACTTAAAACACAAAATGTAGAACTCTGGACTGAAAATGAACATATATATTACATTATTTGTCAAGTATTACATTATCAGTTTTGGAAAATTATGGAAAATTATGGAAAATAAATTCCCAATAATGTAATAAGGTATTACATTATCGGTAAAAATGTTATTACAATATCAGTCAGGATATTTTATTACATTATTGGTGAAGTTATTACATTATTGGATTTTATTACATTTTTGAATGAGTTAAGTGCAAATTTTATTACATTTTCAGGTTTTATTACATTTTCAGGAAATTATTACATTATAGGGTGCTACACTGCTTCTTCATGTTCTGATTCTGGGGACACAGAGCAGACGTGAACCAGAAGACCAGAGGGGTCTGGTTGCTATGGCAACAAGGTCCCTGATGTATGTTGGTCCTAAACCATTCAGTATTTATAAACTAACAGAAGTGTTTTAAAGTCCATTCTCTGAGATACAGGGAGCCGGTGTAAGGACCTCCGAACTGGAGTGATGTTGTCCGCTTTCTTAGTTCTGGTGAGAACCGGGGCAGCAGCGTTCTGATCGGCTTTCTAGGCCGAGCTGTGAAGACACTGTTGCAGTAATCAATTCCACTACAGTTAAACGCATGGTTGACTTTTTCAAGAGACATTAGTCCTCTGATCCTGAAGATGTTCTTCAGGTGACAGAAGGCCGACTTTGTAATTGTTTTAATGTGTCTCTCAAGGTTCAGCTCGGAGTCCATGACTAAGTTTACATGCAGTCAAAATTCGGGTTATTGCTAATATTCCGGTTACTGAAACATTCGGAATATTCCGTTTACATGGTAATTAATCATTTGGGATATCTGGATCAAACCAGCGACGCGCGGAGAACATCATGACGCAATTACCGTCATTTCCGCTTCTTCTTCCTGTATCCAAATTCAAAACAAATGCTGCTCCGCGCAACTTTTCGCTCACCTCCTTTTAAATCTTGCTATCCCGGTACTTTCTACCGTCTACAAATGCAGAAATGTTCATATCCTTCATTACATTTATGAAGTGATTAGTCTCCTCCTGGTCTTGCGTTTCTCCGTGTTTATAAGAACTTCCTAGAATCAAAAGACCAGGATTCCTTGTGAACAGAGCATGCGCAGAAAACAAATTCCTGTTCCGTTTGATGGGGATATTCCGTTCAAAGCTCAAAGACCGCCGCCAGCCTGCGATTCTGTTCAAGAATCGCATCCAGCTTGCGGCCTTGCTCCCCCAGCGTTAAAGTCAGAGTGTTAGTCGCAGCGCTTATCCCCTCAGCCACGTCCGGCAGCTCGGAGAAGGCCAAAGCAGCTGTCGACGACTTAGGAATCCCCCCACTCCAATTAGGAGAAATCCTGCTATCATAAATCCAATTATGAAGGCATCTTCAACATCCTCGACAGACAGTATCGCCACGCACTGTGGTGGCAAAAATTGTTGTTTAAAAATGAATGTCAGGACACCTCAGCTGTCCTTCTGATGCTTGAATGAAAAGAAGGAAAATTTACATTCATGAATGGAGGATCACACAGTGCCGATCTGAACAGACGCTCAGTCAGCCAGTAATGCCCTAGCAATGTTTAAGCACACGCTATCTTATAGTGGCCAGGCTGGGAACAACTAGACAAAATATCACCCTGGCAACCATGCCAGGCTCTGTGTCAAAGGAACATAACCTCGGCATAGGAATGTTCACTTGAAAACAGACAACAGACAGTGTTATACCAAAATTTCCCATTACAGCACAACGGTTTCCATTGTTTCCAGGAATCCATTGTGTATCCCGCAAAAAATGTCCCATCGGGGCAAGAGGGCTCCCTTACCCCCTGACTTCTCGTCGCAAAAATTTGGTCAATTGTGCTGAGAGACCAGTTAATCAATTCCATGATTGTAGAGTTGCGGAGGAGTGAAAAGGAAAGACTCTGAAGACGAGACAGGACAAAAAAGAAGTAGCAGGGCAGATAGATAAGGGACAGGAGCAGAGAAGCATCC
>NC_084595.1:7736984-7775693 GCF_033807715.1 Cololabis saira | reverse complement strand
CACCGATGGAGGAAATGACAGGCACCTTGGAGAAGAAAGCGTGTTCTCGCTGCTGAGATATGCTGCACGTGTGCACTCATTATCTACTGTATGACTGCAAACATTCCGCTCTCCTTTATTCAGATTGATTCACTTGCGTTATCTACACTAGCTGTTTGTTGCAATGGAAAGAATCCCTATTCATCATAATATGATTATTCACCGTGGCACATGCGGAGATAAGTGAGATGGATGGGTCTCGTAGATGTAGCGAATCTTGCTCAATGACCTTGTACACACAGGCTGTGCATGCAGCGCTGCCAGCTCTCGGCTGCAGCGCCGTGATTCATGGGCATGGTCTTCCCCCCGGGGGGGCTGTGCGCTCGCTGCTGAAATGTAACGCTAGCTCACATTATTGTTAAAGCAAACATAATTGCATCATGCTGTATAGTTGATCTGAAAGCAGTTTCCCATTCCCTCACGTCATGTAGGTTCATAAGGACTTAAGAGGCAAGCGGTTTCCGCTAGAGGGCTGAGCTTTCGCTTTAACATCATTGGCTTTTGTTAATGTGGTATTACATCAACTAAATGTTCATTGTGTCCCCACCAGCACTTTATATTCACACGTCGTCGCGGCAGGGGGCCGTCCATCGTCCTCCAAATGGGACTCACTTCCTTCTCCGTGCTGCGAATAGACCGCACTGATAACAGGAAATAAGAGTGTGTTGTAATTAGTCTTCTAAATGCCAAGCGTCAAATGCACAGTTTTCAGATGCGGAGGGCGCGGGAAACGTGATGCTTATTTGGTTTTTGAGGCAGCTGCACAGTTGTAGTCTCAAGTTATTAATGATTAGCTGAGTAACGGCTTCTCAACGTGAGTGTGTGCTGAAGATAATATTGTCATTGCAGGGAGGTTGTAATGAAAGGTTTGCTCCATATGGCGCACTTTGATAAAGGGTGAACGCTCCACCGCTGACTGACCCGGGAGTAAGATGAGCTGGAATTCATAAGAGAGAAATGGATAAAGCTGTCGTTTTGGATGCGCTAAATATATATCATCTCTCACATTTACGTGTGATGTTGCTTTGTTGTTAATATCATGGCAT
Organism: Cololabis saira; assembly: GCF_033807715.1. Taxonomy (NCBI): domain Eukaryota; kingdom Metazoa; phylum Chordata; class Actinopteri; order Beloniformes; family Belonidae; genus Cololabis; species Cololabis saira. The sequence continues at coordinate 7,774,608 of NC_084595.1, read as the reverse complement.
CCTGCATATGCAGTGGTGTTTTATTACATTTCATGCAAAAGTAAATGATGCTTTTTTCCTCCGACTGTGTCAGGCTGAAAGCAGGTGAGTGTGAAGTCTGCAGCCGTTCTGAGAACTTCAGATTCAGAGCACAAACCAGGCAGGCTTCCAAAAGACATGGATTCCTGCTGCTTTTTATATTTGTACCGTATGAACGGCATGCTGAGCAAATGCATTTAGAAGTCGTGCAGATTCTTCCATCCAACCATAACATCCTTTTTCATTTTATGCTCCTGCATCCGTCTCTGCACTTCGACTGATGCCATATTGAATTGAAATTCTGAATGGATACCTTTCACTTCTTGGAAAAATCAGCGTTTTGTGTCTGCGCAGGAGACCGGTCAGCGTGACTACGTGCTCGGTTAACGTGCGTGTCTGAGCGGCTCTGTGAAACTCCAAGGTAAACAGGACAGCAGATGGTCACAGATTGTGAGAGAAATTCAAAACATCGAAAGTTTAAAGGACCAAAGAAATTGTTAAAAAGCGTTTTATTACCACATTCCCCATCGTGTGGATACAACTGTAGCAAGGCTAGTGCTACGGGGGTCGACCGACAGGACAGAGGACACAGGGTTTAGTGCAGGAACTCTTTATTTCACCCAGACACGCGTGCACCAGCAGAACCGTCCTTCAGCAGCTCTCCCAGCAGACCTCTTGCTGGTGTGCAGCTGCTCCTTATGAAGGTAGGCAGGGTGGAGAGGCCGATTGGGCACAGGTGTGCCCAATCAGCTGAGTGGCTGCTCCTCCACCCTGCCACGACAACATGTACAAGTTACGACTGTCAGAGGATATTTTGATGCTATAAATCTGTCTAAACTAGCCAGTGACAGCTGATGGGATGGACAGAACAATGTTGCATCATGATTACCATAATTAACTATTCTCTTATGTAATCATGAATGAAAGTAATACAACAGTAAGCTGTGTGTGGCACTTAACCCTTGTGCTGTCTTTGGGTCAAAATTACCCAATTCTTCTATCCTTCTTTCCTCCTGTCATGCTCTCTCTCCTTCCTTTCCTCTTTCCCTTCTTTTTTACCCTCCTTTAATCATTTTTCTTCCTACCTCCTTTTGTCATCCGTTCCTTTATTACCTTCTTTGTTTTTCCTTCTTTCTTTCCTTTTCTCCCTTCTTTCCTTCCTTTCTCCCTTCTTTCCTTTTCTCCCTTCTTTCCTTCCTTTCTCCCTTCTTTCCATCTTTTCTCCCTTCCATCTTTTCTCCCTTCCATCTTTTTCCCCCCCCCCTCCCCCCCCCCCCCCTTCCTTACTCCCTTTCCTACTTCCTTCTTTTCTCCTTTCTCCCTTCCATCTTTTCTCCTGCCTTACTCCCTTTCCTACTTCCTTCCTTCTTTCCTTCTTTTCTCCTTTTTCCTTCCTTCCATCTTTTCTCCCTTCCTTACTTCCTTTCCTACTTCCTTCCTTCTTTCCTTCTTTTCTCCTTTTTCCCTTCCTTCCATCTTTTCTCCCTTCCTTACTCCCTTTCCTACTTCCTTCTTCTTTCCTTCTTTTCTCCTTTTTCCCCTTCCTTCCATCTTTTCTCCCTTCCTTACTTCCTTTCCTACTTCCTTCCTTCTTTCCTTCTTTTCTCCTTTTTCCCTTCCTTCCATCTTTTCTCCCTTCCTTACTCCCTTTCCTACTTCCTTCCTTCTTTTCTCCTTTCTCCCTTCCATCTTTCTCCCTTCCTTACTCCCTTTCCTACTTCCTTCCTTCTTTTCTCTTTTCTCCCCTTCCATCTTTTCTCCCTTCCTTACTTCCTTCCTTCTTTCCTTCTTTTCTCCTTCTTTCCTTCCTTCCTTCTTTTCTCCCTTCACCCTCCCTTGACCCAAAGACAGCACAAGGGTTAAAGGAACTATTCTCCACAGCCCTCGATATTCTAATACCTTGAGTATATTGTTCATATATCTATAATTCTTAAGGAATAACTCTTAAAAGTCTTCTAGCTGTATGGAGTTCTTGGGTTTGTGTACGATTGCACTGGGGTATAAATAGGCCAGTTTCTTTCCCGGAGCTTGGCGTCTGGTGGAATGTGACTTGTTATTTTGACTCCCATATTAACCGATTAAAGAGCCCGCCGGCTGCTTGACACATTTATCTCAGCCGTGCGGCAGCCACATGCCATGTAAGAGTTGCAGTGTGCTGCCCAATTTTCCACACATGAGGTAACTGCAATGGAAGAAATTCTCAGCAAAATCCAGGGCTAAAACATCTGCCGCTTATCGACACAACCATAAGCCTTCCGCTGTAGTTTCAGCTGTGCAGGTAATTTTTCTTTCATTTCCAGGCCAGGCTGGTCTCAAGTTAGACAGGGACATTTTTCATGCTCTAATTTTTTTAATCATATCAACTGTGATTGTACAAAGTCACGATTTATGGTCTTTTACTAGGGTATTAGTGTATACAAAATATTGTGACGGCAGTATCTGCACTGCAGCAAAACCACAACAGAGGTGGATGTTGGAAATACTCCGACGCAGCTGTGATGGAGCAACGTTCATGCCAACCTCAGATAATAGTTAGCTTCCACTTTTAAGATGAGCATTTTCCTCTTTAATGGCCGACTAACTGAGGGAAATAAAACAATTGTACGTGGAGAAGCTTACAGAACTTAAATTCCTATCAAATTAATATGTCACCATATTTAAAGCTTTTTTTAGAAATAGACAAACAAAAATCATTGTAAGCCATTAGGTACTCACAATAAATCAATCAAAGCGTAAGTGAACTTCATAAGGACATATTCTTTTGTCTGCATTTGATTATTAGATATTTGATTATACCACCCGACACCCTGCCTGCACTCAGGATCTGTGAGAAGGAAGTGTGTCGGGCTGTTCGGGAGGCAGAAGGCAGAAGAAACCCACCATCACAGAACTAAATGACTACAGGCCTATCACCCTAACATCTGTGGGCAAACAGGTCGGTGGATGACGAGTCAACACCGGACTGCACCACGTGTGGATGACGGAGTCAACACCGGACTGCACCACGTCCTGCGACACCACCTCCACCCCATATATATCACTTATGTAACACTTCATATACCTTATTTCCGCGACCATATGGCGCGCCGTGTGGAACGGCGCAGCCTCAGTTATGTGTGCCACGTCTTGGGTAGATTGTGGACCCAAACGCAGGAGAGCAGGAGGCGTGAGGCAGGAGGTCGGCAAAAAATAGGATTTATTTAACAAAGGCAAAAACAAAGCGCTGCTTGCAGGATCAAAAACAAACTAAACAGGGATCAAAAAACTTGAGGAGGCAAAAGGTGGCAGGAAACATGGGGAATAAAACAGTACGGTCCGACAGGGAACAAGGGAATGACAAGACCAGATATACTCAGGGGATAACGAGACATGACGAGACACAGGTGCAGACAATCAGGGCAGATGGGACACAGGTGGGGCAAAACAGAAACTTAAAGACTGGGGGGGAAGAGTCAAACCCTGACAATGTGTGCCATTTCTGTATTTAACACACACACACACACACATGGCGCACCGAACGAAAAGGCGCCGTCTACACACACTTATGGCGCACCGCCTTACAACAACCCACACACAAGCATACAAGTGTGCGTATTTAAATAGAGCGGGAGCAAAAGTGAGTTTGATTGTGCTGTATTTAAGTCTTTATTACAAAGTACTAACATTTTGCCCGGCAGGCCGACCTCCCCGCCCGCCGGGCAGGCCGATATCCCCGCCACCGGACAGGCGACCTTTTTCTTGTTCTTTCTCTGACATGACATTGTTTCGGTTGGTTAAATATACCACAGAGTACAGGAATTGAATTTCCTCTGCATCTTTAATTCACAGGTTTTGCCGCATTAGATGTAGTCCTTTGGCCCCGCTGCGTTGGTGACATTAGTTTGTTTAGATCTCTCGATCTGATTATTCCCTTTCTGAGGGACTTGTTCCTAACTCGAGATTCATTAAACTGGAATATTTGCAATAAACGCTATTAACAAGTGGGACAAGGTTGTTACAGGTAGTCCATGATTCTCTCAGGTGGTTATATTTTTGTTCAGTTATTCTGATATTAAGCTTTTTTAGGTGTATCTTAGGGATGGGCGGTATGGACTAAAAAAATTATCACGATCATTTCTGGCATTTATCCGATAATGATAAAAATGACGATAAAAAAAATACCAATTCAACTCCACCTTTGTAACTATAAATCTATCACCACATTCAGTCTTTGGAGCCAAAACACTGCTCTAAAAGATACTAAATACTAAACTACACCAATTAAATTGAATTAATAAAAACCAATTAAATGAGTTACACCTGTACTGCAAAACTGTAATGACTCAGATCCGCCATGTTGTTACACAAACACGGGAATGTATCTTTCTTTCTTTCTTTCTCTTTCTTTCTTTCTTTTCTTTCTTTCTTTCTTTCTTTCTTTCTTTCTTTCTTTCTTTCTTTCTTTCTTTCTTTCTTTCTTTCTTTCTTTCTTCTTTCTTTCTTTCTTTCTTTCTTTCTTTCTTTCTTTCTTTCTTTCTTTCTTTCTTTCTAATATCCTTCCTTCCTTCCTTCCTTCCTTCCTTCCTTCCTTCCTTCCTTCCTTCCTTCCTTCCTTCCTTCCTTCCTTCCTTCCTTCCTTCCTTCCTTCCTTCCTTCCTTCCTTCTTCCTTCCTTCCTTCCTTCCTTCCTTCCTTCCTTCCTTCCTTCCTTCCTTCCTTCACGTACGTTGTGCGTGGATTTAACGCAGAACCATAAATCAGCTTTACACAAAAACGTCATCAACGGGAATTTATCGTTTTTACCGCAAGATGACAAATTCTTACCGTGGGGAATTTTTTTGACGGTTTATCGTGAACGGTAAAATATCACCCATTCCTAGTGTATCTATAAAGTGATGGGGAAGTCTTAAAATACACTATATCAGCTGTGTTAAAGGTATTAGTTCACTCATTAATAACCGTAATGCTTTTTCCCAATGCAGTGAACGGTAATCATGTATTCATAATGCTGGGTGAGTCTTTGCTGGAGGACAAGGAAATCTCTTATATGGAACTAAGTGTGATTGGATTTGATGGAGATGAATAACCCTCTCGGTGTCGTGCAGGTGAGACGGCTGATAGCAGAAGGGGGATGACACAGCTCTTCTGTCAAAACCAGAAGTGTCCTTATTTCTGGAGCTTGTCTTATCTTATCAGCTTCCAAATTGTCAAAGGTACCAGAATATGTTGGCTGAGGTGGAGTTGTTAGCTGCTGCAGGAAGCAGAGAGCTAAATAGAAAAGTCTGGGATGACAGAGATTGCTCAAGGTTAGAAAGTTTAACTCGTCAGAAGATAATGTGCTGCAGTAAACTTGTCAAGAAAGGGGTTCGTTTTCCAATACTGTCTTTAAAGATAAAGGCCTCCCTTTAGTGTAACGTACACGCCGTATAGTATACATTATATATAACGGCCTTCGGTACGCACAGTTTACACACACCGTGTTCAGTTACAAGACCAATTCAGTTCAACATTTAGAGCGCACTGTATTTGTAAGTCTGGCAAAAAGAGAAAAGTGGTGAAGGCCAATTCTCTGGGGGGTTGGGTCAAGTTTCAAGTTCAACTTGCAGATCTGTTTTATCGTTTTGCCCCAAACGAATATCGAGTCAGCGTCAAGTCAATATCAAGATGTAAATGAGAGTGAAGAGGCCTAAAGACACCAAGTTAGTTAACCCTGGTACTGTCTCCGGTCAAAATGACCTAATTCCCTGTTCCTTCCTTCCTTCCTTCCTTCCTTCCTTCCTTCCTTCCTTCCTTCCTTCCTTCCTTCCTTCCTTCCTTCCTTCCTTCCTTCCTTCCTTCCTTCCTTCCGTCCTTATTTCATCCTGCTTTCTCCTTCCTTCTCCCTTCCTTCCTTCCTTCCTTCCTTCCTTGCTTCCTTCCTTCCTTCCTTCCTTCCTTCCTTCCTTCTTTTTTCCCTTCCTTCCTTCCTTCCTTTTTTCCCTTCCTTCCTTCTTTCCTCCGACTCTCTCCTTCCTTCTTCCCTTCCTCTTTCTCCCTTCCTTCCTTCCTTCCTTCCTTCCTTCCTTCCTTCCTTCCTTCCTCCTGCTTTCTCCTTCCTTCTTCCTTCCTTCCTTCCTTCCTTCCTTCTTTTTCCCTTCCTTCCTTCTTTTTTCCCTTCCTTCCTTCTTTCCTCCGACTCTCTCCTTCCTTCCTTCCTTCCTTCCTCCTACTATCTCCTTCCTTCCTTCCTTCCTTCCTTCCTTCCTTCCTTCCTTCCTTCCTTCCTTCCTTCCTCCCTCCTATTCTCTCCTTCCTTCTTCCCTTCCTCTTTCCTTCCTTCCTTCCTTCCTCCCTTCTTTCCTCCGACTCTCTCCTTCCTTCTCCCCTTCCTTCTTTCCTCCTACTATCTCCTTCATTCCTTCCTTCCTCCCTTCCTTCCTTCTTTTTTCCCTTCCTTCCTTCTTTCCTCCGACTCTCTCCTTCCTTCTTCCCTCCTTCCTTCCTTCCTTCCTTCCTTCCTTCCTTCCTTCCTTCCTTCCTTCTTTTTTCCCTTCCTTCCTTCTTTCCTCCTGCTCTCTCCTTCCTTCTTCCCTTCCTCTTTTCTCCCTTCCTTCCTTCCTTCCTTCCTTCCTTCCTTCCTTCCTTCTTTTTTCCCTTCCTTCCTTCTTTCCTCCTGCTCTCTCCTTCCTTCTTCCCTTCCTCTTTTCTCCCTTCCTTCCTTCCTTCCTTCCTTCCTTCCTTCCTTCCTTCCTTCCTTCCTTCCTTCCTTCCTTCCTTCCTTCCTTCCTTCCTTCCTTCCTTCCTTCCTTCCTTCTTTTTTCCCTTCCTTCCTTTTTTCCCTTCCTTCCTTCTTTCCTCCGACTCTCTCCTTCCTTCTTCCCTTCCTCTTTTCTCCCTTCCTTCCTTCTTTTTTCCCTTCCTTCCTTCTTTTTTCCCTTCCTTCCTTCTTTCCTCCGACTCTCTCCTTCCTTCCTTCCTTCCTTCCTTCCTTCCTTCCTTCCTTCCTTCCTTCCTTCCTTCTTTTTTCCCTTCCTTCCTTCTTTTTTCCCTTCCTTCCTTCTTTCCTCCGACTCTCTCCTTCCTTCCTTCCTTCCTTCCTTCCGTCCTTCCTCCTACTATCTCCTTCCTTCCTTCCTTCCTTCGTCCCTTCCTCTTTCTTTCCTTCCTTCCTTCCTTCCTTCTTTTTTCCCTTCCTTCCTTCCTTCCTTCCTTCCTTCCTTCCTTCTTCCTTCCTTCCTTCCTTCCTTCCTTCCTTCCTTCCTTCTTCCTTCCTTCCTTCTCTCCTTCCTTCTTCCCTTCCTCTTTCCTCCCTTCCTTATTTTCTCCCTTCCTTCCATCCTTCTTTTCTCCCTTCCTTCCTTCTTTCCTCCTTTCTTCTCTTCCTCCTTCCTTGACCCGAAGACAGCACAAGGGTAAGTTAAGTTGTGTTCTTTGAACATTGTAGGGGGTTGAGTTTGCCACCTTAATGGGTCTGATTCTTCTACAAAGAAAAAAAAGAAGTGCCAAAGTTGTATTCCTGTGAATGAACGATGCAGGTTTTCCAAATGTATCCTGGTCTGAACTGTTCAGCTCCAGCACCGTCCACCACCTACACCTGGTTCCACCGGAGAGTATTTTTGGTAGGTGTGGGCGTCAGGATTGGGTGAAAAAGGAGCATCTGCTGAAGGCTTCCCAAGTCTATTCCTGTTCAAATTTCTAAAAACAAACTGACATAAAACTGTTCTTCCATCATTTGCAGGGGCGTTGGTCGGCATTAAAGTCTACCTCAGTGCCCAAGTGCTCTCACCCTTCATTATACAGGCCAACATGTATGAAACGTCCATAGAAAATGCTTCACGTATGTCTCGTGCTGTTTTTACATCCAAATAAAATAATTGGCCACGAAAAAAGTAGTATTCATTATAGTATATTATAGTATTCATATAATCTCACAGTAATTTGAAAACGCTTGTTTATGGTAATTGGCTTGAGCAGAGGTGGGTAGTAATGAGTTACATTTACTCCGTTACATTTACTTTTAGGTTTTGTACTTTTAGGAGTAGTTTTGAATCACTATACTTTTTACTTTTACTTGAGTAGATTTGTGAAGAAGAAACTGTTCCTCTTACTCCGCTACATTAGGCTACGTTGAGCTGTTACTTTTCTTTTATCCCTTTTATCTGCGTACGCGTCAATCTCATGACATCACTAGGTGATTCTTTGGGGAAAATGTTTGTTTTTGCATGTTTTGTCACATTTACACAGACTCAAACACACACAGAGTTTCTATGAGTTCATGTTTGTTCTAGTTCTGCCTGGTTAAAAAAGAAAAGTACAAAGGCTTGAAATTTTGTGCTACTTGTGCTTAATTTATTTTTTTATTCTGGTTATTTTATTTATTTTATTATTTATTTAAGTACTTGAATTTACTTTAAGCTTATTTTAATTTAAACTATATTTTATTTTTTATTAATTTTAATTTATTTTATTATTTTATTGATTTAATTTGCCTTAGGATTATTATTTTGTACTTTTGTCTGTTTGAATGGTTGTGTTAAAAAAATAAATCATACGTTACTCAACAGTTACTCAGTACTTGAGTAGTTTTTTCACCAAGTACTTTTTTACTTTTACTCAAGTAATTATTTGGATGATTACTTTTTACTTCTACTTGAGTCATATTATTCTGAAGTAACAGTACTTTTACTTGAGTAACATTTTTGGCTCCTCTACCCACCTATGGGCTTGAGTTTGTAAAAACCCTCAACACCAAATGTCTTAACAGCAGTTCCTGAGCGGTGACGACAGAGATGGTTGATTTGGATGTTTTAGAATTGCATCTTTTTGACCTGTGGTCATCAATGAAGACACAAACTGAGTGAAAAGTCATTTCTATAACATTTGATGATGTTGGAGAGAAGACAGAAAGAACCATCAACCTCCCAGAGTAGCGACCGCACTACGTTTACCACTCTTTTTCTGACATTATTAAGGGGTTTACTCTAAGTGGTACTTGGTCTTTTACTGAAGTCAACTCTATAAAGCTCACTTTAGATCTATTTGTGGTGAAGCATCTGTCTCCTACTTCATGTCATTAGAGGTCATTTTGCTCTTAGAGCAAAAATGTGTTTCACTATTTCAAATACATGGAGGGTTAATGGAGAAGAAGACAGGTGGGTGGGGAAAGGAGAGAAAAGGGTTGTGGGAGTATTCAGAAGAGATGCATTTATTGCATTATGATTGTAACCTATTTCATGAAAACACCTGGTTGGTTTTCTTTGAAGATAATTTCTTGGCGTGATGAAATTATATAAATCACTGCTGGTGTTCAACACGCTGTTCTGTGTCATGTTGTGCTCGGCTATGGTTTTAAATAGTTTAGGAAAGGGTTTGGACGGCACTGATGGAAAATAAAACCACCATGAAACACACACATCGACTATGAGCAATTACGCTGAATAGCGTCGCGCTGCTAACGGGAGAGAAGCATCGCCCGTCAGACTTGTTTAACCCTGGTACTGTCTTTGGGTCAAGGATGGAGGAAAGGAAGAAGGGAGTAAGGAAGGAAGGAAGAAAGGAAAGAAGGAAGGAAGGAAGGAAGGAAGGGAGAAAAGAAGGAAGGAAAGAGGAAGGGAGAAGGAAGGAGAGAGCAGGAGGAAAGAAGGAAGGAAGGAAGTAAAGAAGGAAGGGAGAAGGAAGGAGGGAGCAGGAGGAAAGAAGGAAGGAAGGGAAAAAAGAAGGAAGGGAGGAAGGAAGGAAGGAAGGAAGGAAAGGAGTAAAGAAAGAAGGAAGGAAGGAGAAGGAAGGAGAGAGCAGGAGGAAAGAAGGAAGGGAGAAGGATGGAGGGAGCAGGAGGAAAGAAGGAAGGAAGGGAAAAAAGAAGGAAGGAAGGAAGGGAGTAAAGAAGGAAGGAAGGAAGGAAGTAAAGAAGGAGAGAGCAGGAGGAAAGAAGGAAGGAAGGAAGGGTGTAAAGAAGGAAGGAAGGAAGTGAGAAGGAAGGAGAGAGCAGGAGGAAAGAAGGAAGGAAGGGAGTAAAGAAGGAAGGAAGGAAGGAAGGAAGGAAGGAAGGAAGGAAGGAAGGAAGGAAGGAAGGAAGGAAGGAAGGAAGGAAGGAAGGAAGGAAGGGAGGGAAAAAAGAAGAAAGGAAGGAAGGGAGAAGGAAGGAAGGAGAGCAGGAGGAAGGAAGGAAGGGAAAAAGGAAGGAAGGAAGGAAGGAAGGAAGGAAGGAAGGAAGGAAGGAAAGAGCAAGAGGAAAGAAGGAAGGAAGGAAGGAAGGAAGGAAGGAAGGAAGGAAGGAAGGAAGGAAGGAAGGAAGGAAGAGAGTAAAGAAGGCAGGAAGGGAGAAGGAAGGAAAGAGCAGGAGGAAAGAAGGAAGGAAGGGAAAAAAGAAGGAAGGACGGAAGGAAGGAATGGAGAAAAGAGGAAGGGAATAAGGAAGGAGAGAGCAGGAGGAAAGAAGGATAAGATAATTAGGTCATTTTGACCAAAGACAGTACAAGGGTTTAAAAAAACCTGATTCTGCTGAAAGTTTTATTCTAACCTTTTCCACAACTTGACAGTTTCCTGAGTTCATAATGAAATTTTAATTACATGTTTTGTTCTGAACAGCGACTGGTGTTAGAAGCTGGAACACCCGCCTCGTCCTGCATTAACTACAACTTAACGCAGCGAGCTTTCCACAAGAAGGCTCTGTGATGAACCTGAACCGCTCACTAAATAAGTATTTTTAGATGAAAGCTAAATGAATGTGTTTGAGTTGGCTGTTACTTCTACACCCTCTTTTCTGTCACATGTCCCCTCAAAGGAGAGCGTGAAGTCAGAGTGTGCTGCATTTTAGTAGAATAAGTATCTTCCTTCTATTCTTATTTGTAACACAATGTGGTTCAGAAATGAATGTCATTTCCGCTACAATATGATTCACAGCTATGAATGAATGTAGAAAGGAGATTTAATTATATTGAAACAGACTTCTTTGATAGCAACGCTGGACATGTGAGAAAAGCAACGGTGTTTTCTGTGATAACATATCAGCAGGGTTTCAGGGCTGGTTTGGATTTGATTTGCTTCTCAGAAGATTTTTCATTGCAAGGTACAGTACCTTCAGTAAACCGTAAAAATGGTTCTTTTTATTCTTCTTTATCATTATTCCTGCCTTATTATTCTCTCCTTTTGATAGAGATAGCACTCTCAGGGAGTTATCGGCGCGGCGCGCTGCCAGCTGTATTTCCTAAGACCAGACGGGGCTTTCACCTTGTTTTATTTAGCCTGTCAGTTGAAGTCAGTAAAATCTCTCCTAGTCTGTATTTGTAACCCTGAAAAACCAGCTATATTATTCCAGCTTCCTTTTTAACCCTTGTGCTGTCTCCGGGTCAAGGAAGGAAGGAAGGAAGGAAGGAAGGAAGGAAGGAAGGAAGGAAGGAAGGAAGGAAGGAAGGAAGGAAGGAAGGAAGGAAGGAAGGAAGGAAGGAAGGAAGGAAGGAAGGAAGGAAGGAAGGAAGGAAGGAAGGAAGGAAGGAAGGAAGGAAGGGAGGGAGGGAGGGAGGGAGGGAGGGAGGGAGGGAGGGAGGGAGGGAGGGAGGAAGGAAGGAAGGAAGGAAGGAAGAAAAGAAGGACAGAAAGAAGGAAGGGAGAAAACAAGGAAAGAAGGAAGGAAGGGAGAAAAGAGGAAGGGAAGAAGAAAGGAGAGAGGAGGAGAGAAGGAAGGAAGGGAAAAAAGAAGGAAGGAAGGAAGGAAAGAAGGAAGGAAGGGAGAAAAGAGCAAGGGAAGAAGGAAGGAAAGAGCAGGAGGAAACAAGGAAGGAAGGGCAAAAAGAAGGAAGGAAGGAAGGAAGGAAGGAAGGAAGGAAGGAAGGAAGGAAGGAAGGAGAGAGCAGGAGGAAGGGAAGAAGGAAGGAAGGAAGGAAGGGAGAAAATAAGGAAGGGAGGATGGGAGAAAAGGAAGGGAGAAAAGGAGGAAGGAAGGAAGGAAACAAGGAAAGAAGGAAGGAAACAAGGAAAGAAGGAAGGAAGGGAGAAAAGAGCAAGGGAAGAAGGAAGGGAGGAAGGGAGAAGGAAAGAGAGAGCAGGAGGAAAGAAGGAACAGGAGAATTAGGTACTTTTGACCCAAAGACAGTACAAGGGTTAAGTAAAAAAAAACACATATCATGAAGCACAATCCTGTTGTTTTGTGTTGGGGCCTCGTCCTTCTAGTCAGACGCGTAAATACACAGATTAAATACACAGATTAAGTGCAGACACAAATGAGTTTCTTTCAAAATATAGGTGATATTTTCTGTACAAGATCCATCCATGTATTTGCTTCTTGTTTGCGTATTTTTGAAAGCTCTGTAATCGTGTCTTCAGCAGAACCGTCCTCACTTCTGCTGCCATGTGTGTTTTACCTGCAGGTATTTGAGCCACTAATGATGGAAGTTTTGCTCTGGGTTGCTATGAAGCCTTTGCACATTTCCCACTAATGACTTGTTGGGTCAGTAGCGCATACTTATGAAAAAAAATAAAAATACTGCCTATAAGGACATCAATGATGACATCTAGTAATACAACAAAAATGTTGATTTACCAGTGTTGACGGAGCATATTTAGCAATTGTTTAGCAATTTTCACTTTCAAATCTCAAAGTCAAGTCAATGCACAAAACCTTAATTCAGTCACACCTGACCTGGCACATTTCTTTATGAAATAAACTTGCAATGAAAGTACATAGTCTGTTTTCTCCTTTTTTGAATAAATAATATTATGAATAATGAATACGTTTTGCCTGGAAGACACTAGGCCCTTTTTGACCTGATGTGTTTCGCCTCATCATTTAAGTGTCCTGGGAGGGAAGTTGTGACAATTTGACATTTTGTTTTCAGATGTCGGGGGATTTAAAATACATTATTTGTTGCTCCGGGGAAAATTCATTTTGTAAAAGCTGCACATCATGAAAAGGGGATGAAGTAAGGCCCTGGAAGTTGTTTTGAATACAGAATAGACACAGATTTGACAGACTGTAGTGTGGTAGAAAAATCCCATGCAAATGTGGAGGTAGTGAAACTTCTGCACTCATCTATATGCACTGGCATCACTCTCAGGGTTTTGACTTATTAACCAGAATATTTATGATACACATGGGTGTTTTTCTGCACATCCACACTCACAGCTTTCAGTTAACATTAACATATAGTTTCATTATCCGTGCGGCTAATATTGACCGAAACTTCTGCAATGTTAATAATCCAAATCTCTACTGAGCAAGTGGAAAATTTGCATTAATTCATTATTTGCCCAGCTGAAGAATGCTCACCTTCTTCTCTTTTATTCACATTCTGGACCTGTGCAACAAAGCCTCAGCTTACCTAACTCAGAAAGTCTGCTCTTATAACACACACACACACACACACACACACACACACACACACACACACACACACACACACACACACACACACACACACACACACACACACACACACACACACACACACACACACACACACACATAGCCATATAGACATATACACGCACACACACACACATACACAGCCACACAAACATATACATACACACACATACACACACACATAGCCACACAAATGTGTACATACACACGCACGTATACACACATACACACACACACACACACACACACACACAGACATATAGACATATACACACGCACACACATTCACGCACACATACACATATATATACACTACCGTTCAAAAGTTTGGGGTCACCCAAACAATTTTGTGTTTTCTATGAAAAGTCACACTTATTCACCACCATACGTTGTGAAATGAATACAAAATAGAGTCAAGACATTGACAAGGTTAGAAATAAGGATTTGTATTTGAAATAAGATTTTTTTTACATCAAACTTTGCTTTCGTCAAAGAATCCTCCATTTGCAGCAATTACAGCATTGCAGACCTTTGGCATTCTAGCTGTTAATTTGTTGAGGTAATCTGGAGAAATTGCACCCCACGCTTCCAGAAGAAGCTCCCACAAGTTGGATTGGTTGGATGGGCACTTCTTGCGTACCATACGGTCAAGCTGCTCCCACAACAACTCAATGGGGTTCAGATCTGGTGACTGCGCTGGCCACTCCATTACTGATAGAATACCAGCTGCTGCTTCTGCTCTAAATAGTTCTTGCACAATTTGGAGGTGTGTTTAGGGTCATTGTCCTGTTGTAGGATGAAATTGGCTCCAATCAAGCGCTGTCTACTGGGTATGGCATGGCGTTGCAAAATGGAGTGATAGCCTTCCTTATTCAGAATCCCTTTTACCCTGTACAAATCTCCCACCTTACCAGCACCAAAGCAACCCCAGACCATCACATTACCTCCACCGTGCTTAACAGATGGCGTCAGGCATTCTTCCAGCATCTTTTCATTTGTTCTGCGTCTCACAAACGTTCTTCTTTGTGATCCAAACACCTCAAACTTGGATTCATCCGTCCACAACACTTTTTTCCAGTCTACCTCTGTCCAATGTCTGTGTTCTTTTGCCCATCTTAATCTTTTTCTTTTATTGGCCAGTCTCAGATATGGCTTTTTCTTTGCAACTCTGCCCTGAAGCCCAGAATCCCGCAGCCGCCTCTTCAGTGTAGATGTTGACACTGGTGTTTTGCGGGTACTATTTAATGAAGATGCCAGTTGGGGACCTGTGAGGCGTCTGTTTCTCAAACTAGAGACTCTAATGTACTTATCTTCTTGCTCAGTTGTGCAACGCGGCCTCCCACTTCTTTTTCTACTCTGGTTAGAGCTTGTGTGCTGTCCTCTGAAGGGAGTAGTACACGTTGTAGGAAATCTTCAATTTCTTAGCTATTTCGCGCATGGAATAGCCTTCATTTCTAAGAACAAGAATAGACTGTCAAGTTTCAGATGAAAGTTCTCTTTTTCTGGCCATTTTGAGCGTTTAATTGACCCCACAAATGTGATGCTCCAGATTTCAATGTGACCCCAAACTTTTGAACGGTAGTGTATATTCACACATGCACACATACACACACTCAACCACACATATGCATACACACACACACTTAGCCACACATACATATACACGCACACACACACACACACACACACACACACACACACACACAGCCATATAGACATATACACACGCACACATACACATATATATATATATATATTCATGCACACATACACACACTTAGCCACACAAACATATAAATACACACACAACACACGCACGTATACACACACACACAGACATATACATACACGCACTCAGACACACACATACACACACACACACACACACACACATAGACATACACTGGCCTGTTCACCTGCATGCTTGCTCTGTAGTTTTTGGGGTTAGTTAGCGGTAGCTTAGCTTAGCCTAGCCTAGCTTAGCTCAGACTGTGATCAGATCTCGAGATTTGGGTCGATTGCTGCTCGTGTTTTGGTTGGCTCCGTGTCGGTTTTGTGTTTCGTTTGTGGTTTTTGTTGCAGATTTCCAGTGATTGACGTGAGGCCTCCGTGTGTTCCTGCTTCCTGGATTGGTAGTGGATGTCACCCCCCCCCCCCACCCATTAATTATAGTAATAATGCACATATATATGCCTTAGGTTTTTACCGGCATGGTATCAACCATTAATATGTGTGCAGACAAGGTAAAAAAAATAAAAAAGAAAGTCTGCTCTTAACTCTTTTTGTTTTTCTGTTCTACAGGGCTGATCCCATCCTGACCCGGATGAAGGAAGATCACACCCGCATCATCCTTCCCGCCATAGACAACATCAAATACAACACGTTCGAGGTGCAGCAGTACGCCAACGCCGCCCACGGCTACAACTGGGGCCTGTGGTGCATGTACATCATCCCCCCGCAGGAGTGGCTGGACAAGGGCGACGAGACGGCCCCCATCAGGTGAGGCAGCGGCCGCTCAACGCCGTCCATTATAGATGAGGATGTTTGATGAAATATGGAGAGCCTTGGGATATGACTTATTCATGTGTAGGGCCATCAAATCCAGGGGCTCTGTAGTCCAGAGTGCTGCACACAAATAAAGCCCTCCTGTGATCGGGCTGTCTAATTAACATGATAAATATCTTCATTTTGATGCACGATCATGAAACCACTGACATGTAATGTCTTTGGTGTAATTTTGAGAAAATGAGGGGGAATATTTCATTACACTCCCTCTGATTGGGGGTCAGCAAAGGTTTGTATCATATTTTCAAATAACCCAGAAATTTTCTGAAAAATTATATTGAAGTGTATTAAGCTGAAAAGGTGCTTAGAGACAGGGAGGCGCTTGACACTTTGTCCTCAAGTTGCACTCCAACATGCATGATTTATATGTAACCTTAGAGACTGATGTTAAACATAAAATTATTTTGCAAGTTTTGCCATGTATGGTATGTTTACTACCAGGTCCATCTCATTACCGAAGGTCAGTGTGACCTGCTAATCTTCTAATTCTAATTCTAATTTTCCTGCTCTGCTGGACTAACTTTACATAGCCTACGAGAAGGAAAAAAGGAGAATATTTTTCCTCATTTGTTGCATCTGTTCTGCCATTTAGCCCCTGCCTCTTTAAGTTTAGTCTGTTCTGATTATCATCCAAATAAAGGTAAGACGGTCAGCTCTTCTGCTGTGTGGCATGAGTCAGCAAAACATGTGTTGATGAACTGCAGCTGTTAGAAGAGCTGAGGGAAACTGTTTCCACAGACATGACTTTGGTATGGAGTCTGCTGGTACGGCAACATGGACCTGTTAACAGGAATATATTTTTTGTGTACATTCTCCATTTTTTTAGCCTTTATTCAGGCAGTGTAGGGGCTCTGCATAAGATGCTGGGGTTACGTGCGGTTTAAACATGGGTTCAGAGGTCACCGATACTGGCGAGTTAAAATCAACTTTGGCTCAACTCCATAGTTGTTGTTTGGCTCCTGGAATGACAATAAGATTTGAGCCAAGTTTCATTCCCTTTTAGTCAGACTTTCGTAGGGCTGGGCGATATGTCGAGATTTTAATATTTATCGATATATCTTTCAAACGCGATATGGTACGAGACAATATCGTTTATATCGGAAAAAAAAAAAGAAAAAAAAATGATATATATAAATATAAATATATATATATATATATATATATATATATATATATATATATATATATTTTTTTTTTTTTTTTTTTAATGATTTTGATATACCATAGCTTATTTTGTGACTTGAATATTTTATTTGAGATTTGCACAAATGTTTTGTTATTTGCACAACTATCAACCTCAGTGGAAAAGTCTGCTGTTACTGTCTACATTGTATTAATTGCACAGGGTATTTTAATTTAATTGTTATGCAGGAAAGGGATATTTGTTTTATTTTATTCAAGAAGCATTTTTATTCTATATATGCAGGCAGTTTATTTTTATTTCATCTGTTTTATACATCTTGATATTGTGCAGACCTCTGTTAATAAAGGAACCTGTGTGACATTTGGCACGAGGCTTTGTATTAAAACTGACTGTTTTTTTAAGGGTTTGCCTCAGAAAAAATGAAGCTAACAGAGATGCTAACAGAGATGCTATGCTATAATGCTTTGGGGGAAACCCCAATTATGGCACAGAAAAAATATCGATATATATCGAGTATCGCCATTCAGCTAGAAAATATCGAAGGGAAGAAGGAAGGAAGGAAGGAAGGAAGGAAGGAAGGAAGGAAGGAAGGAAGGAAGGAAGGAAGGAAGGAAGGAAGGAAGGAAGGAAGGAAGGAAGGAAGGAAGGAAGGAAGGAAGGAAGGAAGGAAGGAAGGAAGGAAGGGAGAAAAGAGGAAGGGAAGAAAGAAGGAGAGAGCAGGAGGAAAAAAGGAAGGAAGGGAAAAAAGAAGGAAGGAAGGAAGGAATGAAGGAAGGAAGGAAGGGAAGATGGGAGAAAAGGAAGGGAGAAAAGGAGGAAGGAAGGAAACAAGGAAAGAAGGAAGGAAGGGAAAAAAGAAGAAAGGAAGGGAGGAAGGGAGGATGGGAGAAAAGGAAAGGAGGAATGAAGGAAGGAAGGAAGGAAGGAAGGAAGGAAGGAAGGAAGGAAGGAAGGAAAGAGGAAGGGAAGAAGGAAGGGGATAGAGGAAGGAAGGAAGGAAGGAAGGAAGGAAGGAAGGAAGGAAGGAAGGAAGGAAGGAAGGAAGGAAGGAAGGAAGGAAGGAAGGAAGGAAGGAAGGAAGGAAGGAAGGAAGGAAGGAAGGAAGGAAGGAAGGAAGGAAGGAAGGAAGGAAGGAAGGAAGGAAGGAGAGAGAGAGAGAGATATGACTTTTGGTCCATATCGCCCAGCCCTACACTTCCGTTTGATAACACTTTCTGAAACAAAAATGTTCTAGCAGTTCTACTGTGCTCTGAATTATTGGATCTTCTCAAAGATCCATGGAAATCATGCAGAACAGAACAGAGCATCAACTGGAAGCCCTATGAAAGGAATATGATAAAAGATGAGTTTCAGACATTGCACAGCTCTTTCCTTCTCCTTATCGACGCCGCTGCCGATGGACAGCTCGCCTCGCAGGCTCACTGAAGTGTCGCCGCCGTGTTGGATTTCTATTGGAAATCATTGTCCTGCTTGTTTCCTCGAGGTTTCTGCTCATCAACCACAGAAGCTCCGTCACCGCTGAGCTCCGTCTCAAAGCCCTTTCTTCTGGCATGAATAGATTTGAGCACAAAGACAATGACAGGGTGCAGAAACTTATCAGAACTACTGTCTGAGAAGAGACAGACAGTCGCACAAATT
This sequence comes from Cololabis saira, assembly GCF_033807715.1. Lineage (NCBI taxonomy): Eukaryota > Metazoa > Chordata > Actinopteri > Beloniformes > Belonidae > Cololabis > Cololabis saira. The sequence goes on along the minus strand of NC_084595.1, from coordinate 7,755,926 downwards.
ATAGAGATTTAAGAGAAAGTTAAGGTCTTATTCAGCACCTGCCAAAATTACAGTGAGTAGGAAGGTAAAGCGGAAATCACCAGTGATGGTTTTTGTTGTAGCTGGATAGAATATAAAATCTGAGATCAAGTGAAAACTATTTTTGAATAGGAACCTCAAATGAGAAACTGACAAAATAAAAAAAAAGAGATCCATACTTAAGTTAGATGCTTACCTGAATATAGTATAAGCTAAATTATTATATGGGTTCTATGAAAATCCAACCATAAACCATGAATACTGTCAATATGATGTGGAGAGTAATTTGTAATAATCCTAGAAGAATCTATTTCAGCAAACACAGAGGTCACTAGGGGTGGGTATTGCCAAGGACCTCACGATACAATACACATCACGATACCTGAGTCACGATACGATACGATACGATATTGCGATATCCAAATTTTGCGATATATAAAGTTTGCTGAAAACTGTAAAAAGCTTTATGGATCTTAAAATCCGAGTTGCACGTTCATCAGATTATAGTGACAATTCATGGTACAAACTGAGTCAAAACAATGTTTTATTATAACTATACAAGCTAAAGTTACAACATATTTGTATATGTTTTTCATATTATTTACATCATATGAAATGAACATTAAATGTAGTATGAGGTTGCTTTAATTATGTGGCAAATGATAATAAACACAAGAAAGATGGTACTAAAACCGAGGACAGGCACAGTGATCAGTCAGTATAGATATAAATCCATAAATAAATAAACCTCTGTCCATTATTTTTCATTTTTTAAGGACAGGCAATTGTGTTATATAAAAAATAAATTATAAAATGAAATAAAACGTGAAATAAAACCTGAGCTCAGTGCAGGGCCCTCCCAGGGTTGGTAGAGAGTGGCAATGCCCAGGACTGTCACTTAGGAGCACTGGGTGATATAATGGGAAAAAAATCGGGGATAAAAAATATTTAAAAAAAAAATCGATATTCAAATTTTGAATATCGATATTGAATCAGCTGGAAAAGTATCGCGATATATTGCCATATCGATATTTTTTCCCACCTCTAGAGGTCACAAGGTCATTTTAATCCGAATGCACATGTCAGTAATTTGGTGATATGTCTGTTTGTTTTTCAATTTGTAAATTCCTTTCTTCAACTTTTCTGCCTCTTTCCCGGCGTAAAATCTAATGATCTGATATTTTTAAATGATAAACATAAAGAAATGAATAAATATTAAGCTTCAACAGAGACTTATGAATTGAGGCCAGATTAGCAGAAGAACGACGATAAAAACGTCACGCAGTAAAAAGCTTTTGATCTTTCATTGAGCTCAAAGCCTCTGACAGTAAAACCCTTAGGTTACTGTTTACTGTTACCATGGAAACTTAAAACAGACTGATACGGCACTTTCAGATTCTGATACTTGTCAAAACGTGACATGTCACTGAAATCTAACTTTTGGAGCCGTCAGGTGCTTTAAACTAAATATTCAAATGTAATGTTAAATAAAAGGTAAATGTTTAACCCTTCTTCTATCCTTCTTTCCTCCTGCTGCTCTCTCCTTCCTTCTTCCCTTCCTCTTTTCCTCCTTTTTCACCCTCCTTTACTCCTTTTTCTTCCTACCTCCCTTCCGTCATCGTTCCTTTATTACATTCTTTGTTTTTCCTTCCTTCTTTCCTTATTTTATCCATTCCTTCCTTCTTCCCTCCCTTCTTTCTTCCCTCCCTTCTTTCTTTCCTCCCTTCTTTCCTTTCTTTCTCCCTTCCTTCCATCTTTTCTCCCTTCTTTCCTTCCATCTTTTCTTCCTTCTTTCCTCCCCTCCATCTTTCCTCCCTTCCTTACTCCCTTTTCTACTTCCTTCCTTCTTTCTTTTCTCATTTCTTCCTTACTTCCTTCTTTCCTCCCTTCCATCTTTACTCCCTTTCCTACTTCCTTCCTTTTTTTCCTTTCGTCCTCCCTTATTTCTTTCCTTTTCTCCCTTCTTTCCTCCCCTCTATCTTTTCTCCCTTCCTTACTCCCTTTCCTACTTCCTTCCTTCATTTTTCCTTTCTTCCTCCCCCTTCTTTCCTTTCTTTCTCCCTTCCTTCCATCTTTTCTCCCTTCCTTACTCCCTTCCTTCTTTTGTCCTTTCCCATGCCACTTCCATGATCATTGCCTGAAAATCAATTGTAATTTCAGAATTAAAGCTGCAAGCAGCGATGAACGGGCCCTCGCACTCACGGCCACCGCCCCCCATAAGTATCAGAAATGACACCACCCACGACTTCCTATGTCAAACCATTGAAAAGTTATAGCAGAAAAAAGGGACAACCAATCAGAAGAAGGGGCGGGGCTAATTCAGGCCAATGAAGGTCAAGGACTCCATACAGAGTCTGATGACACCACCCACGACTCTCCATGTCAAACCATTCAAAAGTTATAGCAGGAAATAGGGACAACCAATCAAAAGAAGGGGCGGGGCTAATTTTCACCAATTATGGTCAAGGACTCAATACCGAGTCCCATGACACCACCCATGACTCTTTATGTCAAACCATTCAAAAGTTATGGCAGAGAAAAGTTTTCCGGGGGGTGCTGTTGAGCCATTTTGCCACGCCCATTAATGCAAACCATGAAATATCAAATTTATCACCAGGCCTGGCTTGCGTGCAAAATTTGGTGACTTTTGGAGAACTATCAAATATGGACCAATCAGATTAAGGGGGCACGCTTTTTGGCGTCTAGCATCGCCACGGTAACACTTTTGAAAGAGAAAAGTAATGCGCGTAGTCGCAAGATGGAGACGCACATTTTAAGGTATAAGTCACCTGGATGCACGTTACGGTTCGGGCCGTATTAATTGCCGAAGGAATGGCATTAATTGCGCCAAAATTACACAATTAATTCAAAATGGCCGACTTCCTGTTCAATTTCGGCCATGGCGCCAAGAGACTTTTCTTTAAGTTGCGACATGATACAGGTGTGTACCGATTTTCGTTCATGTACGTCAAACCGTATTATGGGGCTTGAGGCTCAAAGTTTTTTCCCTCTGAACCAATCAGATGAAGGGTGGGCGCACTTTTTGGTGTCTAGCGTTGCCGCGGTAACGCTTTTAAATGAGAAAAGTAATGTGCGTCGTTGCAGGACAGGGACGCACATATTGATGTAGAAAAAAAAAAATTGCTGACAAAAAAGTGTGGATACTGCGGGAATCGAACTCTGATCTCTGACTCCAAAGACGGGAACACTCTGGCTGAGCTAAGACTCAGCTTGTCATTTCTATTTGACCTACTGACTTATGAGAGACCAACATATCGATATTTAGTAATGTAAGTCTGGAGCTGTTTTTTCTAATTTTTTTAAATATTTGTAAGTTATAAATATTAGTAAAACCCTACTATTTTAATTATTACTTTTTCTGTAACCATTCTGCCAAGGTTGTAACCGGGCTGAGCGGGGAATATTTCTGACGTCACCACATTACAGGGAGCTGATTGGTCGGGGGGCGGGGCCGTCATCACCCTACTCGCCACCGATTGGTCGGGGGGCGGGGCCGTCATCACCCTACTCGCCACTGATTGGTCGGGGGGCGGGGCCGTCATCACCCTACTCGCCACCGATTGGTCGGGGGGCGGGGCCGTCATCACCCTACTCGCCACCGATTGGTCGGGGGGCGGGGCCGGCAGACGTTTGAATCAGGAAGCGGGAGTCAGCGCGAGAGCGACTGGCGGCTCGTGGCGATTTTATTATAAAAAAGGGACAACCAATCAGAAGAAGGGGCGGGGCTAATTCAGGCCAAAGAAGCTCAAGGACTCATTGCAGAGTCCCTTGACACCACCTACGACTTCCTATGTCAAACCATTCCAAAGTTATAGCAGAAAATCGGGACAACCAATCAGAAGAAGGGGCGGGGCTAATTAAGCCCAACGAAGCTTAAGAACTCATTACAGAGTCCCATGACACCAACCACGACTTCCTATGTCAAACCATTCAAAAGTTATGGCAGATAAAAGTATTCTAGGGGGCGCTGTTGAGCCGTTAGGCCACGCCCATTAATGCAAACCATGAAATATCAAAGTTATCACCAAGTCTGGCTTGCATGCAAAATTTGGTGACTTTTGGAGAACTATCAAATATGGACCAATCACATGAAGGGGGGGCGCGCCTTTTGGCGTCTAGCGTCGCCACGGTAACACTTTTGAAAGAGAAAAGTAATGCGTGGTGTCGCAGGATGTAGACGCACATTTTGATGTATAACACACCTGGGTGCACGTTACGGTTCGGGCTGAATTAACTGCCGAAGGAATGGCATAAATTTCGCCAAAATGACACAATTTATTCAAAATGGCCGACATCCTGTTCGGTTTCGGCCATGGCTCCAAGAGACTTTTCTTTAAGTTGTGCCATGATACAGGTGTGTAGCGATTTTCGTGCATGTACGTCAAACCGTATTGTGGGGCTTGAGGCACAAAGTTTTCCGGGGGGCGCTGTTGAGCCATTTTGCCACGCCCATTAATGCAAACCATGAAATATCAAATTTATCGCCAGGCCTGGCTTGCATGCCAAATTTGGTGCCTTTTGGGGAACTATCAAATATGGACCAATCAGATGAAGGGGGGGTGCGCTTGTTGGCGTCTAGCGTCGCCACGGTAACACTTTTCAAAGAGAAAAGTAATGCGTGTAGTCGCAGGATGGAGACGCACATTTTGATGTATAACACATCTGGGTTCACAATACGGTTCGGGCTGAATTAATTCTCGAAGGAATGGCATATATTGCTCCAAAATTACGCAATTAATTCAGAATGTTCAAAATGGCCGACTTCCTGTTCGGTTTCGGCCATGGCGCCAAGAGACTTTTCTTTTAGTTGCGACATGATACAGGAGTGTACCGATTTTCGTTCAGGTACGTCAAACCGTATTATGGGGCTTGAGGCTCAAAGTTTTTTCTGTCTGAAGCAACGAGATGAAGGGTGGGCGCGCTTTTTGGCGTCTAGCGTCGCCACGGTAACGCTTTTGAAAGAGAAAAGTAATGCGTGTGGTCGCAGGAGGGAGACGCACATTTTGATGTATAACACACCTGGGGGCACGTTACGGTTCGGGCTGAATTAACTTTCGAAGGAATGGCATAAATTTCGCCAAAATGACACGATTAATTCAAAATGGCCGACTTCCTGTTCGGTTTCGGCCATGTCGCCAAGAGACTTTTGTTTAAGTTGTCCCATGATACAGGTGTGTACCGATTTTCGTGCATGTACGTCAAACCGTATCGTGGGGCTTGAGGCACAAAGTTTTCAAGGGGGCGCTGTTGAGCCATTTTACCACGCCCATTAATGCAAACAATTAAATATCAAATTTTTCGCCAGGCCTGACTTGGGTGCAAAATTTGGTGACTTTTTGGGCATGTTAAGGGGGGCAAAAGGGCCATCACTTTGTCAGAAGAAAAATAATAATAATAATTAAAGCTGCAAGCAGCGATGAACGGGCCCTCGCACTCACGGCCACCACCCCCCATAAGCATATGAGAAACGATACCACCCACGACTTCCTATGTCAAACCATTCAAAAGTTATAGCAGAAAAAAGGAACAACCAATTAGAAGAAGGGGCGGGGCTAATTCAGGCCAATGAAGGTCAAGGACTCCATACAGAATCTGATGACACCACTCACGACTCTCTATGTCAAACCATTCCAAAGTTATAGCAGAAAATCGGAACAACCAATCAGAAGAAGGGGCGGGGCTAATTAAGGCCAACAAAGCTTAAGAACTCATTACAGATTCCCATGACCCCACCCACGACTCCCTATGTCAAACCATTCCAAAGTTATAGCAGAAAATCGGGACAACCAATCAGAAGAAGGGGCGGGGCTAATTAAGGCCAACGAAGCTTAAGAACTCATTACAGATTCCCATGACACCACCCACGACTCCCTATGTCAAACCATTCCAAAGTTATAGCAGAAAAAAGGGACAACCAATCAGAAAAAGGGGCGGGGCTAATTCTGGCCAATGAAGGTCAATGACTCATTACAGAGTCCCATGACACCACCCAGGACTCTCTATGTCAAACCATTCCAATGTTATAGCAGAAAATCGGGACAACCAATCAGAAGAAGGGGCGGGGCTAATTAAGGCCAACGAAGCTTAAGGACTCATTACAGAGTCCCATGACACCACCCACAACTTCCTATGTCAAACCATTCAAAAGTTATGGCAGATAAAAGTATTCTAGGGGGCGCTGTTGAGCCGTTAGGCCACGCCCATTAATGCAAACCATGAAATATCAAATTTATCGCCAAGTCTGGCTTGCATGCAAAATTTTGTGACTTTTGGAGAACTATCAAATATGGACCAATCACATGAAGGGGGGGGCGCACCTTTTGGCGTCTAGCGTCGCCACGGTAACACTTTTGAAAGAGAAAAGTAATGCGTGTAGTCGCAGGATGTAGACGCACATTTTGATGTATAACACACCTGGGTGCACGTTACGGTTCGGGCTGAATTAACTGCCGAAGGAATGGCATAAATTTTGCCAAAATGACACAATTTATTCAAAATGGCCGACATCCTGTTCGGTTTCGGCCATGGCTCCAAGAGACTTTTCTTTAAGTTGTGCCATGATACAGGTGTGTAGCGATTTTCGTGCATGTACGTCAAACCGTATTGTGGGGCTTGAGGCACAAAGTTTTCCGGGGGGCGCTGTTGAGCCATTTTGCCACTCCCATTAATGCAAACCATGAAATATCAAATTTATCGCCAGGCCTGGCTTGCATGCCAAATTTGGTGCCTTTTGGGGAACTATCAAATATGGACCAATCAGATGAAGGGGGGGTGCGCTTTTTGGCTTCTAGCGTCGCCACGGTAACACTTTTGAAAGAGAAAAGTAATGCGTGTAGTCGCAGGATGGAGACGCACATTTTGATGTATAACACACCTGGGTTCACGATACGGTTCGGGCTGAATTAACTCTCGAAGGAATGGCATAAATTGCGCCAAAGTGACACGATTAATTCAAAATGGCCGACTTCCTGTTCGGTTTCGGGCATGACGCCAAGAGACTTTTCTTTAAGTTGTCCCATGATACAGGTGTGTACCGATTTTCGTGCATGTACGTCAAACCGTATCGTGGGGCTTGAGGCACAAAGTTTTCAAGGGGGCGCTGTTGAGCCATTTTACTACGCCCATTAATGCAAACTATTAAATATCAAATTTTTCGCCAGGCCTGACTTGGGTGCAAAATTTTGTGACTTTTTGGGCATGTTAAGGGGGGCAAAAAGGCCATGACTTTGTCAGAAGAAAAAAAAAAAAAATAATTAAAGCTGCAAGCAGCGATGAACGGGCCCTCGCACTCACGTTCACCGCCCCCATAAGCATATCAGAAATGACACCACCCACGACTCTCTATGTCAAACCATTCAAAAGTTATAGCAGAAAAAAGGAACAACCAATCAGAAGAAGGGGCGGGGCTAATTCAGGCCAATGAAGGTCAAGGACTCCATACAGAGTCTGATGACACCACCCACGACTCTCTATGTCAAACCATTCAAAAGTTATGGCAGAAAATCGGGACAACCAATCAGAAGAAGGGGCGGGGCTAATTCAGGCCAATTATGGTCAAGGACTCAATACCGAGTCCCATGACATCACCCACGACTCTTTATGTCAAACCATTCAAAAGTTATGGCAGAGAAAAGTATTCTAGGGGGCGCTGTTGAGCCATTTTGCCACGCCCATTAATGCAAACCATGAAATATCAAATGTATCACCAGGCCTGGCTTGTATGCAAAATTTGGTGACTTTTGGAGAACTATCAAATATGGACCAATCAGATGAAGGGGACGCGCGCTTTTTCGCGTCTAGCGTCGCCACGGTAACACTTTTGAAAGAGAAAAGTAATATGCGTCGTCGCAGGACAGAGGACATTTTGATGTAAAAAAAAGACAAAAATTGCTGACAAAAAATTTCATCATGCTGCCAGGCTCGAACTCTCGAACTCTGGCACCAAAGACCGCAATAATGTGGCTGAGCTATGTCTCAGCTATACCTTTTGCTTTGACTTACTGGGATAGGACAGACCAACATAGCGATAAAATGTCTGGAACTTTTTTTTCCTAATTTTTTAAATATTTGTAAGGTATAAATATTAGTAAAACCCTACTATTTTAATTATTACTTTTTCTGTTACCATTCTACCGAGGTTCTTACCAGGCTGAGCACGGGTCTATTTCTGACGTCACCATATTACAGGCAGCTGATTGGTCGGGGAGCGGGCCGTCATCACCCTACTCGCCACTGATTGGTCGGGGGGCGGGGCCGTCATCACCCTACTCGCCACTGATTGGTCGGGGGGCGGGGCCGTCATCACCCTACTCGCCACTGATTGGTCGGGGGGCGGGGCCAGCAGACGTTTGAATCAGGAAGCGGGACTCTCTATGTCAAACCATTCCAAAGTTATAGCAGAAAATCGGGACAACCAATCAGAAGAAGGGGCGGGGCTAATTAAGGCCAACGAAGCTTAAGGACTCAATACAGAATCCCATGACACCACCCACGACTTCCTATGTCAAACCATTCAAAAGTTATGGCAGATAAAAGTATTCTAGGGGGGGCTGTTGAGCCGTTAGGCCACGCCCATTAATGCAAACCAAGAAATATCAAATTTATCGCCAAGTCTGTCTTGCATGCAAAATTTGGTGACTTTTGGAGAACTATCAAATATGGACCAATCACATGAAGGGGGGGGCGCGCCTTTTGGCGTCTAGCGTCGCCACGGTAACACTTTTGAAAGAGAAAAGTAATGCGTGGTGTCGCAGGATGTAGACGCACATTTTGATGTATAACACACCTGGGTGCACGTTACGGTTCGGGCTGAATTAACTGCCGAAGGAATGGCATAAATTTCGCCAAAATTACACAATTTATTCAAAATGGCCGACATCCTGTTCGGTTTCGGCCATGGCTCCAAGAGACTTTTCTTTAAGTTGTACCATGATACAGGTGTGTAGCGATTCTCGTGCATGTACGTCAAACCGTATTGTGGGGCTTGAGGCACAAAGTTTTCCGGGGGGCGCTGTTGAGCCATTTTGCCACGCCCATTAATGCAAACCATGAAATATCAAATTTATCTCCAGGCCTGGCTTGCGTGCCAAATTTGGTGCCTTTTGGGGATCTATCAAAAATGGACTATTCAGATGAAGGGGGGGTGCGCTTGTTGGTGTCTAGCGTCGCCACGGTAACACTTTTCAAAGAGAAAAGTAATGTGTGTAGTCGCAGGATGGAGACGCACATTTTGATGTATAACACATCTGGGTTCACGATACGGTTCGGGCTGAATTAACCCTCGAAGGAATGGCATATATTGCTCCAAAATTACGCAATTAATTCAGAATGTTCAAAATGGCCGACTTCCTGTTCGGTTTCGGCCATGGCGCCAAGAGACTTTTCTTTTAGTTGCGACATAATACAGGAGTGTACTGATTTTCGTTCATGTACGTCAAACCGTATTATGGGGCTTGAGGCACAAAGTTTTTTCTGTCTGAACCAATCAGATGAAGGGTGGGCGCGCTTTTTGGCGTCTAGCGCCGCCACGGTAACGCTTTTGAAAGAGAAAAGTAATGCGTGTTGTCGCAGGATGGAGACGCACATTTTGATGTATAACACACTTGGGGGCACGTTACGGTTCGGGCTGAATTAACTTTCGAAGGAATGGCATAAATTTCGCCAAAATGACACGACTAATTCAAAATGGCCGACTTCCTGTTCGGTTTCGGGCATGACGCCAAGAGACTTTTCTTTCAGTTGCGCCATGATACAGGTGTGTACCGATTTTCGTGCATGTACGTCAAACCGTATCGTGGGGCTTGAGGCACAAAGTTTTCAAGGGGGCGCTGTTGAGCCATTTTGCCACGCCCATTAATGCAAACCATTAAATATCAAATTTTTCGCCAGGCCTGACTAGGGTGCAAAATTTGGTGACTTTTTGGGCATGTTAAGGGGGGCAAAAAGGCCTTCACTTTGTCAGGAAAATAATAATAATAATAATAATAATAATAATAATAAAAATTCCTGCAAATACAATAGGGCCTTCGCACTGCAAGTGCTCGGGCCCTAATAATAATAAAAATTCCTGCAAATACAATAGGGCCTTCGCACTGCAAGTGCTCGGGCCCTAATAATAATAAAAATTCCTGCAAATACAATAGGGCCTTCGCACTGCAAGTGCTCGGGCCCTAATTACTGCAGGTACAGTACATAGGTAATTTTGTGCGAATAGCACACAAGTGACATGTGTCTTACATTGTCTTTAGAATTGGGTTTTGAAACGGGTCAAAAAATATAATTGTCTTCAATCTGAGAGAGAGAAATCTTAAAGTGTTTTTTTTTTTTCCAAATATGTACTAGATGTTCCTACTACAAGCAGGAGCTTAAGATAAAGGTTACAGGGAGTGGCTGAGCCCTGCAGGCTGACCATCTGCACACTAAAAATAGCTGAACCTCATGACATTAAAGGAGGAAATCAGTGGAGGATTCCACCATCGGTCTGTCAGACGGCATTAACGTCTGCTTTCTGGTGACCCTTCAAAGTGCCATCTTTGTGTTGTGAAAATCTTGGTACAGTTCACACAGCAAGCACCGCAACGCTGGTGACTATGACTACGTTTAGATGCAGTCAAAATTCGGGTTATTGCTAATATTCCGGTTACTTAAACATTGGGAATATTCCATTTACATGGTAATTAATCATTCGGGATATCTGGATCAAACCAGCGACGCACGGAGAACGTGATGAAGCAATTCCCGTCATTTCCGCTTCTTCTTCCTGTATCCAAATTCAAAACAAATGCTGCTTCGCACTACTTTTCGCTCACCTTCTTTTAATTTCTGGCTATCCCGGTACTTTCTACCGTCTACAAATGCAGAAATGTTCATATCCTTCATTACATTTATTTTTTTTAATCTTTTTTTTTATTTTGATTTTCGTCACAACAAACATTAACAGAATAAAAAGCACAAATGAATTACAATGCTAAAGTAAAGGACATTAACAAAAACAGTCCTAAAAAAAACAACAAAAAACAAAAGAAAAGAAAAAAAAAAAAACAAAGAAAACACACATACACAAACAAAAAAAGAAACATCAACAATACGCCTTGACTAAAAAACCTGCAGTTCGACCAGATAATACAGCAGAATCCTCAAACATATACATATGTGATTAAAAAAAATAAGATACTAAATATAAAAAATAAAAATATCCGCACACAACTAGGAGAAATAGCATTGCTATGGAACCACAGGGAAATCAAGCTTCTTAATGTAAGAAAAAAGGGGCCCATGTAGCGTAGAATTTGTCTGTACACCCATTCAACGTGCATCTTATTTTTTCCAGTTTTATGCAGTGTAAAACAGATCTGATCCAGGAGACGTGAGTAGGAGCAGCAGGAGATTTCCACTTCATTACATTTATGAAGTGATTAGTCTCCTCCTGGTCTTGTGTTTCTCCGTGTTTATAAGAACTTCCTGGACTCAAAAGACCAGGATTCCTTGCGAACAGAGCATGCGCAGAAAGCAAATTAATTCGGTTTGGCGTTTACATGACCGAATATTCGGGTTTTAAAAGGAGTAACCCAGGGGTCATATTCGGGTTTTTTAAAACCCGAATATGAGCAAATCCTGGTTATTCAAAGGGGTTATTGGTGTTTACATGGCCGTGCAAATTCGGGTTATTGCCAATATTCGGGTTTTAAAAGGGTTATTGATGCATGTAAACGCAGTCTATGAGAGAAACTGTGAGAGGCTTATTCTATTAGTCAATTCCTTTATTTCCCTTCCAGCCCGGAGTAGACGGTTTTATCTTGCGCCCACATTATAACACACTCATATAAGTCTATTGAAACTTCTTTGGTGGTTAAAACTGGTATCTTTTCTTCGTCCGTGACTGATTTCTGCTTGCACTGAGTGCTGCCGTTACATCTTGGATGAGAATGAAAGAGTAATGAGATGATTTGTGAAGCCACTTTAGATGTATGGTATTTAGCCGCCGTCTTCAGCTTCCAAGTGAGAACAGCTGGCTCTAATTATTCACTTAATTGGCTCCAGTTAATTGGCTCTAGTTGGGGAATTAGTTTCATATTGCTTGTTTTCTCACCTTGGACACCAGACAAATGAGCGTGGCTCTAAACTTTGCAACATAATGACTCTCCTCCTAGACTTGTATTTACACAGGATTCTTCTGGTCTGACCGTCGTCGGAGTGGATGTTTCTCTTATAACATCGTACCCTTCATGCTACGGTTTTAGTCTTCGTCACAGGCGTCTGTACGGTGGCCGAGACCCGCCATTGCTGAAAATTAAAGAAACGCTGTAAATAAAAACAAATGCCGCTGCAAATAAAATAAACGCTGCAAATATAAAGAAACGCCGCTGCAAATAAAAAAAAACGACGCAAATAAAAAAGCCACAACGGAAGTGAATTACCGGGGACTATTTTTTCTGATGCACCGGTGTTTTTTACGTGAGAGGAGAAGAAGAAGACGAAGAGGACGTAAGTGAAAAGGAAGAAATAAGAAGAGCGAGGAATAAGAAGAACAACGAACGAGAAAATAAGTGAAAAGGTTAGTATTCAACGTCGCTACGTGTAATTTTTAATGTGCAACACCGGTGCATCGCCAAAATAGTCCCCGGTAATCCACCAAGCGTTTATTTTATTTGCAGCGGCGTTTCTTTTTGTTTGCAGCGTTTATTTTATTTGCTAAGGGTTTATTTTATTTGCAGCGGCGTCTGTTTCTGTTTGCAGCGTTTCTTTTATTTGCAGCGGCGTTTCTTTTTGTTTGCAGTGTTTATTTTATTTGCTAAGAGTGTATTTTATTTGCTAAGCTTTTATTTTATTTGCTAAGCGTTTATTTTATTTGCTAAGCATTTATTTTATTTGCAGCGGCGTTTGTTTCTGTTTGCAGCGTTACTTTTATTTTCAGCAATGGCGGGTCTCGGCCACCGTACATCTGACTTAAGGGCTTCAGTTAAACACGGAGACAGCATTTAGATTGCTAGGAAACTTATTCCAAAGTGAACACTGAAAGATATTTGCACACATGCTGTCCTGTAGAGCCGTGATTCCCAACCCCTGGTCCCCGGACTGGTACCGGGCCGCAGAACTGTTACTACTGGGCCGTGAAATGGCTTGTGTTCCGATCATAATTAGGGCTGCAACGATTCGCCGACGTTGTCGACAAAAATCGATAATCAAAATTGTCGACAATTGTCACCAGACGTTTTTTTCCAATGGAGTGAGGCATCTCACTTCACTTCACCTCATACAATCTCTGCTGAGAGCCGCGAAGCATGACAGCGTCTCAGCACAGCTGCATGTAACAAAACTTCAAAAGTTCGGGAGCGTTTTAGCCTGGATACGGCGAATAAAAAGATGACTTGCAAGGTTTGCAAAGCAGACCTTGCATATCACAGGAGCACGTCGGTAATGCATGAGCATTTGAAGAGAAAAAGCACCTCGGACAGTTGAACGAAAACAGACTCGCCTTGGTAAGATATTAAGCATATTTTGGCTTTAAAGGAGAGCTTTAACGTTATGCCTGACTGTTCCTGCCAAAAGTATTTCAAATTAAATGCATGCAGTCCGAAGATGAGAGCCACCATGGACCCCTTTCTGCAAAAGAAGCAGACCTGTTGCTGCAACAGGCGACTGCCCTCACTGATCAATAGATGCTGATCTGTGATATGAGGCTCTCCATGGTTGATGGTGACGGGTTTCAACAAATGATACACCAGTTCAACCCAAAGTACGTCCTGCCATCCAGAACCCATTTCACCCACTTAATGGAGAAAAAATACAAGACGTTTTATTTTATCATTTATTTTTTATATAACACAATTGCCTCTCCTTAAAAAATGAAAAATAATGGACAGAGCAGAGGTTTATTTATTTATGGATTTATGTCTATACTGACTGATCACTGTGCCTGTCCTTGGTTTTTTTATTTACTTTTTGTATGAACAGCAGCAAAGTTGAATAAAATATCTATTTTTCAATGAAGTACCCATCTTTATCGTGTTTATTATCATTTGCCACATAATTAAAGCAACCTCATACTAAATTTAAGAAAAAATTACAAATTATCCAATTAGTCGACTAATCGTTTCAATAATCGGTGACTAGTTGACTATTAAAATAGTCGTTAGTTGCAGCCCTATTTAAAATGCGTTGTTTTTTTCTAAAATGTTTATTAAAATTGACATAAATTGTCAACCGGTCCATGAGCTTTTTGTTTATACTTCTGCTGGTCCTTGGCACAAAAAAGGTTGGGAACCCCTGCTGTAGAGACAGGGAAACTAGGTCTCTTGTGAAGAGATGAGCAGGGATGATGGGGAGGAGGTTGAGAGCGTGCAGTGTCTTTCTGCTTTATCTGCACATAATGGCACATGAAAGCCTCCCCTGCCTTCCCCTTCCGGGATGTTTTACACAGGAATATTTGCAGCGATGCCAGGAAGCAACACCTATATAAGTCAATGAGCGTGAAGGATGAGCTGCACTATTAAATGTTTCTGCAAACTGTGTTTAACTGCAGTCAGTCTGTAAACACAACGAAGCAAAAAGGTGCAAACAATTATAGTTTTGTATGTTTACACTGTATTAACAGATTATGGAACGTAAGTGGCCATACACTCTCGGTAATCACTTCATACACAAATATAGGCTCTCAAGTGCAGATTAAAATATCTTTTGTAAAGCAATAATCAAGTTTAATGATTTAGGGAGATGTTGTAACCCATTTATGTACAGATGCAGGATTTTCTTAAAAACACTCAAACATGATGGTTTTTAATGCAATCTCAACTTAACCCTTGTACTGTCTAAGGGTCAAAATGACCTAATTATCCTTCCTTCTTTCCTCCTGCTCTCCTTCCTTTCCTCTTTCCTTCCTTCCTTCCTTCCTTCCTTCCTTCCTTCCTTCCTTCCTTCCTTCCTTCCTTCCTTCCTTCCTTCCTTCCTTCCTTCCTTCCTTCTTTTCTCCCTCCCTCCCTCCATTCCTTCCTTCCTTCCTTCCTTCCTTCCTTCCTTCCTTCCTTCCTTCCTTCCTTCCTTCCTTCCTTCCTTCCTTCCTTCCTTCCTTCCTTCCTTCCTTCCTTCCTTCCTTCCTTCCTTCCTTCCTTCCTTCCTTCCTTCTTTTCTCCCTCCCTCCCTCCATTCCTTCCTTCCTTCCTTCCTTCCTTCCTTCCTTCCTTCCTTCCTTCCTTCCTTCCTTCCTTCCTTCCTTCCTTCCTTCCTTCCTTCCTTCCTTCCTCCTTTCCTCTTTTCTCCCTTCCTTCCTTCCTCCTTTCCTTTCTTCCTTTTTTCCCTTTCTTCCTTCTTCCCTTCCTCTTTTCTCCCTGCCTTTCTTCTTTCCTTGTTTTTCTCCCTTCCTTCTTTCCTTCCTTCATTCCTTCCTTCCTCCCTTCCTTCCTCCCTTCCTTCTCTTCTCCCTTCCTTCCTTCCGTCCTTTTTTTATTTTTATTTATTTTTTTACCTTGTCTGCACACTTTTCCCTTCCTTCCTTCCTTCCTTCCTTCCTTCCTTCCTTCCTTCCTTCCTTCCTTCCTTCCTTCCTTCCTTCCTTCCTTCCTTCCTTCCTCCCTCCCTCCCTTCCTCCCTCCCTCCCTTCCTTCCTTCCTTCCTTCCTTCCTTCCTTCCTTCCTCCCTTCCTTCCTTCTTTCCTCCCTTCTTCTCTTCCTCCTTCCTTCCTTCCTTCCTTCCTTCCTTCCTTCCTTCCTTCCTTCCTTCCTTCCTTCCTTCCTTCCTTCCTTCCTTCCTTCCTTCCTTCTTTTCATTCTTCCTTCCTTCCTTCCTTCCTTCCTTTCATTCTTCTTTCCTCCCTTCTTCTCTTCCTCCTTCCTTGACCTGAAGACAGCACAAGGGTTAAAAGCCCCTCTCGTTTTGTCTCATACACCATTTGGTCGACTGCACTCTCTTATTCTACAGTCAATAAATCACAATCCAGCTTCAAAAGTGCCTTTAAAGCACAACTTACGTCTTTGTCTGTCAAACCAAAGGTACAGAAACAAATCTGCCTTTAGTCTATATCTATGCTGAACTTCACCCCAGGCATTCTACCGAAAAGATGAATTAAGGAGCTCTGGTCACTGCACAATTATAATGTAGGTAAAGAATCAGTGTTGGGGGGAAAGCACTTAAGTCCTGACTAGATGACAGCACTGAAAAGGAAGCTGGGGGAGGTAAAAACAGCATCACTCCCCCTCTGTGATATTACTTTTAAAGGTATAAGACTAGTTGGAGAACAGAGGTGTCAAGTAATGAAGTACAAATACTTCGTTACCTTACTTAAGTAGACATTTTGGTTATCTATACTTCACTGGAGTAATTATTTTTCAGACGACTTTTTACTTTTACTCCTTTTTTTTCATTTTCACGCACTTATCTGTACTTTTTAGTCCTTACATTTTAAAAACAGCCTCGTTACTCTATTTCATTTCAGCCTTTAAATAAAAACTATCCAGTTAAATTGCTCCATCCGGATAGAGTGAATTTGGTTGTGGTTGTTTCAGATGTTCTTGTCCAGTTTTGTTCTTACATCCGTTCCCTCAGATTCCTGCAACTAAACTTGGATGTACATTCCAATAAAGGTTAGGATAAATGATAACATGCCTCTGAAGTTTGACTTTTTGCACCATTACAATACTTATAGGCAACTAGTCATCATATCTCCTGCTCTCTGAAACACATGTTAATGCTCAATAGTACACATATATGGTTCTTTAATATATTTACATTATACTAAGATACATTCATTTTCAATGGCTTTTGTCCTTAATGGCTTTTCCCCCTTACATTACTTTTACTTTTATACTTTAAGTAGTTTTGAAACCAGTACTTTTATACTTTTACTTGAGTAAAAAACTTGAGTTGATACTTCAACTTCTACAGGAGTATTTTTAAACTCTATATCTATACTTCTACCTGAGTAATGAATGTGAATACTGAAGACACCTCTGTTGGAGAATCATATTGAATTGTTGCACTGGACTTTGATGGATAATATACCTACAGTGTTCTGTTTGTATTTAATCTTTGTGAGAATCCTTTACTTCTTCAAAGTAGCACCTCCCTGTGATTTTGATGCTAAACTGCGTAATTTTTTTTTTTTTTTAATTGATTAATTGTGTTTTTAGTTTGTTTTTGCTTGAAACCTAAGAAAAATGTGTTTCCTTCAGCTGGTTATTTGCCAAAGGACTACATTTTATGGATCCACCTGGGTGAATTGTGTCTAACGAACAGTATGCCAGTGGAGATTCTTAGTTGTCCAAGTCACGTTGATCCTAAAATGCTCAAGTTGAAAGCAATTTCTTTTCTTGGTTCTTGACGCCGGTCTCACCTTCTCTCTCACTTCTAACTGACTGCTGGGGAGTCGCACACTAATCAGCTGTTTTCAGACCATTCATTCTGGTTACTCAAGTCAAATGTAAATTGCTGAGCCACACATCCCTCCTGTGGGAGCCTAATGAGCGCTACCTTTCCAAACCAATCAGTTACTGAAGGAGCTTCCCAGATGACAAGTAAAATGTTTTCAAGAACCGAGAAAATGAGTCCAGTTTTCTCCTAATCAAGCTTTAACAAACAGTATGTTGCTGGTTGACCCCTGCATGTGGTTGTACATGTGCCAAAGGGCAACAATTGACTGATGAATGCATTCAAAATAACCAACATCATCCGGGATAAATATCTACGGAAGAGTGCTAGGGCCAGGCGAGAGGAAAAAAAATTTGAGAGTGGAAGATTTTTTTTATTGTGCACTTCGAGAAAAAAGACGAAATGTTGAGATTAATGTTGAAATACAATTTCAAGAAAAAAGTCGAAAGTTTGTGAATAAAGTCGAAATTTCACCTTTTTTCTCAACATTTCGACTTTTTTCTCGACTTTTTTCTCGAAATTGTACTTCAACATTAATCTCGACTTTTCATCTTTTTTCTCGTCATTTCGACTTTTTTTTTTTAAATTTCGACTTTTTTCTCGACATTTCGAATTTTTCTTGACATTTCGATTTTTTTCTCAACATTTTGACTATTCACGAAATTTTGACTTTTTTCTCGACATTTCGACTTTTTTCTCAACATTTCGACTTTTTTCACGAAATTTCGTCTTTTTTCACGAAATTTCTACTTTTTTCTCAACATTTCGACTTTATTCACGAAATTTCGACTTTCATGAAATTTCTACTTTTTTCTCAACATTTCGACTTTATTCACGAAATTTCATATTTTTTCACGAAATTTCTACTTTTTTCTCAACATTTCGACTTTATTCACGAAATTTCGACTTTATTCACGAAATTTTGACTTTTTTCTCAACATTTCGACTTTTTTCTCGAAGTGCATAATGAAAAAAAAAATCTTCCTCCTAAATATCATTTTTATTTTTCTCCTGCCTGGCCCTAATACTCTTCCGTAAATATCTCAAATTCCAGCACGTTGAAATGTTTCTCGTCATTCCTGTTGTGTCTACTTCAACCGACGAACCTTGTTTTTCCTTGTGAGGAGTTCTAACACACTGGAGATGTTGCTGGGGCTTTAGCCGAGTGTTTTGAGCTGCAATTGTAATTTCAAACCCTGAATCACAATGTAAAACACCAGTCACAGTTCTGGTGGAACAACATCTACATGAAACACTATTACATACTATATAATACACTATTATATTATATTAAAACTATGGACATCCATAGTTTTCCAGTGCTGAAACCCATCAATTAAATGTGCCCTGCTGAGGTAAACCACGGTGTTGACTTGCGTTAGTTGCTGTGGAGATGGAAGCTACTGTATAATGGACAATAGGAGCTATTTTAATCACAAAAAGTGGGTGGCACTTGAAGAAAATAATAGCTTATCAACTGCAAATGCGTCCACAGTAATGGTAATATAACACTCAAATGTTTTTCCTCACTTTTCTCGTGTATCA
>NC_084595.1:7692578-7736484 GCF_033807715.1 Cololabis saira | reverse complement strand
GCTGCACTCCATCTGCAAACACTTCTGACTGGCAGGTTGGCAAGACAGACAAACATAAAAATACAGAGAGAAAGCAGAGGCGACCCGCGCAGAGAAGTACTGGTTTCTTTCTGCACAAGCTCTGGCTGACAGATTGACAGGCAAGATGGAGATGAAGGAACAGAGAAAGAAAGCTGACATATGCATATAGCACACCAGCAGTCGCGTATGCACACGCACGCACACGCACGCACACTCATGCATTCCCTTAGCCCACATAAAAGCATTGTGTGTCTGCATTCTTGCCATATTTTTCTTGGAGGCTCTGAATGGCAAAGCTCCACACATGGATATTTGTGCACTACGTTTTTGAATTCACCACCGGTCCCAAGTGGCATCCCCACCTCTCCTGGCTGCCAGTCATCTTCAGTCTGCTGTTGTGCAGCCCCCGGAAAAATGACCACAATGTTTAAGGAAGGAAGGAAGGAAGGAAGGAAGGAAGGAAGGAAGGAAGGAAGGAAGGAAGGAAGGAAGGAAGGAAGGAAGGAAGGAAGGAAGGAAGGAAGGAAGGAAGGAAGGAAGGAAGGAAGGAAGGAAGGAAGGAAGGAAGGAAGGAAGGAAGGAAGGAAGGAAGGAAGGAAGGAAGGAAGGAAGGAAGGAAGGAAGGAAGGAAGGAAGGAAGGAAGGAAGGAAGGAAGGAAGGAAGGAAGGAAGGAAGGAAGGAAGGAAGGAAGGAAGGAAGGAAGGAAGGAAGGAAGGAAGGAAGGAAGGAAGGAAGGAAGGGAGGGAGGGAGGGAGGGAGGGAGGGAGGGAGGGAGGGAGGGAGGGAGGGAGGGAGGGAGGGGAGGAAGGAAGGGAGAAAAGAAGGAAGGAAGGGAGAAAAGAAGGAAGGAAGGAAGCAAGGGAGAAAAGAGGAAGGGGAGAAGGAAGGAGAGAGCGGAAGGAAGGAAGGAAGGAAGGAAACAAGGAAGCAAGGGAGAAAAGAGGAAGGGGAGAAGGAAGGAGAGAGCGGAAGGAAGGAAGGAAGGAAGGAAGGAAACAAGGAAAGAAGGAAGCAAGGGAGAAAAGAGGAAGGGGAGAAGGAAGGAGAGAGCGGAAGGAAGGAAGGAAGGAAGGAAACAAGGAACGAAGGGAGAGAAGGAAGGAAGGAAGGAAGGAAATAGGGAGGATGGGGAGGAGGGAGGGAGGAAGGAAGGAAGGAAGGAAGGAAGGAAGGAAGGAAGGAAGGAAGGAAGGAAGGAAGGAAGGAAGGAAGGAAGGAAGGAAGGAAGGAAGGAAGGAAGGAAGGAAGGAAGGAAGGAAGGAAGGAAGGAAGGAAGGAGGAAAGGAGAAGTGTTTCAGGCAGAACAATCAATGATTTTATGAGTATTGGAGGACGCCAGAGAGAGAACTGAGGAGTTGTGCTTATGATGGCTGGAATGGAAGATATTATTGGACGAGGGCCAGTTCAGTACAATTCAACTTCCCTTTAATGTGTGGTAAAGGTTATGCTATGTGATCCATGTTCCCCATCTATTTTATGTGTTAGCAAAACAATGCAGTGTTAGTTTCATTTAATCACATACAAACACTTTGTGTGATGAATGTATAGCATTTAGTGCTTTAGAAAGGAAGGGCGGAGGGCAGATGGTTATCTGTTATTACGCTGTCATAGATTCAGGCACAACGGAAAAGCCATTTGTCTCCATATTGTAATGAGTTAGTGTTTTTCAAACAGTAATTATGTTTTAAACGGGTTGACAAAAGACAAGAGGAGTGGCACATTCGCCTGCGCTGACACTGTGCTCAAAATAGTGAGTTAGTCATGTTTATGATGGCCTTTGACCCCTGCTGTCACGTTACAGGCGATTCTCTCACGTTGTGTCACTTCATCATGCGTGTTTAAAGCCAGAGGGCTCAACACCTGAAATGAATAGAGGTCCCTGTCATATGATATATGCAGAAAGCTGATAAGACTTTGGAAGCCCTGCAGTTCTCATCCGAATTAGGAATTTCAGGAATTTTCTTAAAAAAAAAAAAAAAGAAAGAAAGAAAAAAACCTCATAAACTTCTTTATTCCCCATGACTGTGGGTAACTGGCTCGGGTTCATTTGGTAAGACATTTGTTTGTTAAACACAGTTTGTGTGCTTTACAAAGTGTTGTAGGATCTTTTCTTGGCATGTGTGTAAAAAAAGGGATTACGACGCTGATCGTGGCCCTAAGAATCTTGGCTGGAGTCCGGCATTGACTTCATTTCAACATCAACATTGTCGCCATTGAGGTTTGAGGATGAAAGCAAGTCTTTTTAGAGTCACGCGTTTGCTCTGCAGTAAACTTATTTTTGATTGCATGTTTAAATCAGTAAGAATGCATCCAGAATTCCCCGGTGATTTATGTTTTAAACTCACAGAGGTCGTTTAAATATGGCAGTTGCATAGTTTTGGTTGGTAACGATCATTACGGCCCCCCGACATCCCATAGCGGTTCTTGCATCTGGCCCAGCTAGGTTTTGTGCCACTAGTTTTCTTGGCACAGAGTTGCTGCTTTCCTCGCAGCCGGTGGTTGAAAAGCAAAAAAAAAACAAAAAAAACAACGGTGCCAAGTCTGGGACGAACACCGCCGTGCATGCATGGCCTGGATTTTTTTATTTCTGTTTACAATCAGTTACAGAAATATTAATATGCATGAAAAATTACAAACTGATACCCAACCCATATTATGTGTGAATGTGGCATTGAAGGCACAGCAACACACTTTTGGTGCTCCTAAATTTTGTGTTGAAAAAAGTCTGGAACCCTGTGTCTGTTTTCTTTTGTTTGTTGTTTTTAAGAGAGCTGTGAACTTTATTTTTAGCCCCTTTGCTGTCGCTAGCTTCGTAGCATTGGGCTAGCTCTGCTAAGCGATGCTCTTCAACTGGATTATTTTTATCAAATACAATTGTACTTCTAAAATGTTATAACTGCAAAAACTAGGTTCTTCTTCACTCACTAGGGGTGCAACAATATATCGTGCCACGAAATTTCGCGATACAAAAACGTCACGATACGCGTCTTGGAGGTGACAAACTGTATCGCGATATTGGGTTATTGACATTAATCTATTGTGTTGACTAGTAACGTGCAGCGTATTTGTGCCGACCGCGCCTCGACCCGCGGACCAAAATCTTCCTCCACCCAGAAGAAACTAGTACCGTTTTGTTCCCGATCACGGGACTCTTGCAGGGTTTTGAGCTCTGAACTTTTACTTATGTAAGGCTGGTGTAGAGTTAAGCCTTACCTTATTAAATTAAACCTTTTTGAGGTCGTGAGTAGGATAAACACAGGGACAACTTCTGCTGAGTTCCAGTGTACTTTAATGTCCCTCAACAGTGTAGGATTTTAGAACATCAACACAGCACCTAGTGCCGTACTGTGGCGTATCACTCCGCCCAATCTAAAACAGACTAATCACTACAGATAAACTGACTAGTGTCATTATAGTCCCTGATTTACATCAGAATATAAAGAATATATTTATAAAATAATGAACCCTGAATTACCAAAATAACCTTCTTAACAAAAATAAATCTCCTCTTACACGTTACACCCCTATCACTCACT
The DNA here is from genome assembly GCF_033807715.1 of Cololabis saira. Taxonomy (NCBI): domain Eukaryota; kingdom Metazoa; phylum Chordata; class Actinopteri; order Beloniformes; family Belonidae; genus Cololabis; species Cololabis saira. The sequence continues at coordinate 7,732,926 of NC_084595.1, read as the reverse complement.
AATGCTTAACTTGGCTTTGGCTTTTCAAAGGAAGGCACCTTCCCGATGTCCTCACGAGTGTGGCAATACTTTTATTTGAGTAATTACAAGTTGACTCAGTTTGCCAACATAGTAGTTGCACTCTGGCCAACCACAGTGGCAGGACAATAAAAACCACACGGATGCTGTAAAGTAGTCCATTGCATTGAAGTGCAACATTGCTAACAGAACTGGCTAATAATTTTCATGCATTGTAGACTGTAACATTGTGCTGCTTACACTGATTGTAACACTGTAGATTATGTTGAGGGAGCCTCCCAATGGCTCACAGGGATAGTGGCGGCTGCAGCCTCTCCTTCACCATCTTGCCCGTCGTCAGTCTTCCTCTCAGTTTTGGTATCAGCCATCCAACATCTTTCACCCGCCTTCTTGCTTATTCCCACCTCCAGCCTGCGTGCACACTCTCCCAGCAGCTCTGGTCCAACAGACTTGATTCAATTCAATTCAATTTTATTTATATAGCGTCTAATACAACAAAAGTTGTCTCCAGACGCTTTCCAGAGACCCAGAACATGAACATAAACCCCCGAGCAATTATTACATAAACAATTGCAGGTAAAAACTCCCCTAGTGGGAGAAAAGCCTTTAGAAAAAACTCCCCTTTAGGAGGGAAGAAACCTTGAGCAGGACAGGCTCATTAGGGGGGACCCTCCTGCTGAGGGCCAGACTGGGGGGTCGGGGACGCCAGCAGCACACAGCAGGCAGGTGGAAGCAGCAACGGGATGACCGGGGGTGGGGACCGCAGGCAGGTGGAAGCAGCAACGGGATGACCGGGGGTGGAGACCGCAGGCCAGCACGCAGCTCCCGAAGCTCCAGTCCAATCAGCAAGCCCCAGGTTAGGTTCAGGGTCGAGGAAAGGTTGAGAAGGGGCAGGGCCAGGGAGAGGAGTCTTGACGGACAAATCTCTCCCCCACCTGACCGGGCCGTTACCCTGCCCCTCTCACTCCCACGCTGCAGGTTCCGGTGTTGTGCATTCAGAGAGGCTCTTCGCCACCGGCAGAGGATGCTGCACCATGTACAAAAGAGAAAAAAGGGGGGCCAGCAAAAGAAACTACTGGAGCGATGGACAAAAATGATAGCTATGAGATACTTATAATAAATAAAAATGGAAATGGAGCCTGCGTGCACACTCTCCCAGCAGCATGCTCTGGGCCAAGAGACTTGATGTTGGAGAGGGTGCACGTGAAGGCCTGTTCTGGTGAAGTGTGGTATGAACATGACCCTTTGGGAATCTCCGCCTCGACGCGATGCAACGGCCTTGCCTTTGTTGTCCAGGTATAAATTGAAGTAAACGTTACAATGTTCTCACCTTCTTCAGATCATTTTAAAGAGGAGTGGAAGGTTTCTCATAGTTCACCATCACGGTGATGTGGATTCAGAAGGAGGTTGTACTCTCTCTTTTTCATATGATTGTAGGTTTTAGGCTGAGCAGTTCGAACTCTGACTATGAAGAAAGCGCCTGGGGGAAATTACCTCTCCTTGGTCTGGTGTACCTTTCTGGATCCAGCTGCATTGCTGAGTGTCTGCCGGCAGCAAATTACACAAGCATTTACGATTTGAGGAGCAGAGTGGATGATTTCCCTGGCTGTAAAAAGGACTCTGGGAGCGGGAGGCGGAGTTTCATTACTCAGTCAGAATTTAATAGGGATAAAATGAGGTGCTGGTCTGTTGAAAAATGGTGACAGGATTGGCGTTGCTCATTTATAAAGCAGTTAGAATATTAAGTAACTGGACACGAATGGAATAGACCTCTTAAAAGTCACTGCTCTGATGTCATTAACAAGGCCGGGGGGAGGCTGGGAGTGACTGAATGAATGAGGGTCAGAGCAGTCGAGATCCAGTGAAGATATGTTTCCCTTTCTTTTATGGTCTGTGAACTTAAGTGTGTGTGTGTATGTGTGTGCGTGTATGTGTGTGTGTGAGTGATATGAGTTTTTATTGGGGCTGTAAAATCTTTTGTTGTGTAAAGAGACACAAATCCAGGTCGGCTGAAGCTGGGGCTTGTACTGGCAGGCTCTCACACACACCGCGGCTGCCAGCTTTCCCTGTGAAAACGTAAACAGACAGTCACAACCAGCACACCACGCTGATCCTCATAATGCCCCATGGAAAGACTGAAGCGAAACCTGGCAGCGCGAGTGATTTGGCGGCTGAGGATGCATTTTCCTCCTTATAAAGTGATTCCACGGGCTGCGTTTTCAAGCAAAACATCAGAGTTCTGGCAGCCAGTTGTGGAGCGATGCAGTTTCTGTCCGTGGAGGGGTGTCACGGTGGGAGAGGAATTTCTGGGTGAGTGCCATCCCATATGGAACGTCCCAGGTCTGAAAGACAGAGCAGAGATTACTCCTCATGTGGACACATACCCTCACTCTTTAGGGTACACCTGGTATACCTCTTAACATACTCAATTCAATTCAATTCAATTTTGTTTATATAGCGTCTAATACAACAAAATATGTCTCCAGACGCTTTCCAGACACCCAGAACATATACCCCCGAGCAATTATTACATAAACAATGGCAGGTAAAAACTCCCATAGTGGGAGAAAAGCCTTAAGCCAAACAGTGGCAAGGAAAACTCCCCTTTAGGAGGGAAGAAACATGGACCAGGACCTGGATCATAAGGGGGGACCCTCCTGCCGAGGGCCAGACTGGGGGTCGGGGACATCAACAGCACACAGCAGGCAGGTGGAAGCAGCAACGGGATGACCGGGGGTGAGGACCGCAGGCAGGTGGAAGCAGCAACGGGATGACCGGGGGTGGAGACCGCAGGCAGGTGGAAGCAGCAACGGGATGACCGGGGGTGGGGACCGCAGGCAGGTGGAAGCAGCAACGGGATGACCGGGGGTGGGGACCGCAGGCAGGTGGAAGCAGCAACGGGATGACCGGGGGTTGGGGACCGCAGGCCAGCACGCAGCTCCCAAATCTCCGGCCCAATCAGCAAGCCCCAGGTTAGGTGCAGGGTCAGGGAAAGGTTGAGAAGGGGCAGGGCCAGGGAGAGGAGTCTTGACGGACAAATACCTCCCCCGCCTGACCGGGCCGTTACCCTGCCTCTCTCACTCCCACGCTGCAGGTTCCAGTGTTGTGCATTCAGAGATGCTCTTCGCCACCGGCAGAGGATCCTGCACCATGTACAAAAGAGAAAAAAGAAAAGGGGGGGGCTAGCACAAGAAACTACAGGAGCGATGGACAAAAATGATAGCTATACATACATGCCTAATGCGTGTACAGTACAAACATAAGTGACCGGTGAGTGTGTTTTTAATTCTGGTATCATATGGATGCTAGTAAGTTTACACATACACAAAGTGGTTCTTAGCAGTTCATTTGTCTCCAGAGTCGTTTCTATTCTCTCCTACTTATCTCCTGCTTCAGAGCCATTCAAATAGAAAACTCATTTCTTACAGCTAATAGACTCGATGCCTTTTCCCTCCCCTCCCACGGAGTTGTGTGGCAGAGTCAGCTGTCAATTTCAGATTACAGCTTGTTGTTGGAGAGCAGAGCCTGTTGTGTTTATCTGCAGTGACAGCTGGCTGAGGGCTGACACGGTGTAGAACTGTGACGTTGCCCAGCTTTCCTGGGACTTGGCATCTGCGCAGAGTCCCCACCTTTAGCTGGACGGGCTCTTTTACACCTCCGCTCTGCCTTCATCTGTTACGCCTCTTTCATGTCTTCATCTTCCACATTCAAGACGGTCGCAAAGTGGTACTAGATTTCCAGTAAGGCCCCCTTTACACGTAGCAAAAACGGTGGTGTTTTCATGCGTTTTGGCCGTCCGTTTACACGAAAACGGAGGTCAAAGTCACCAAAAACCATAATTTCTGAAAACTCCGGCCAAAGTGGAGATTTGCAAAACCTGTCTTCACGTTTGCTTGTAAACAGAGGGAAACGGACATTTAGGCTTCAGAACGTTTTTGTCTATGTCCATACCTTGGAAGATTTAAAACTTTGAAAATGTTTGGAAATTCAACAACCTCAGTGTTCACGAATTCTGCTTTTACAGTAGGTGGGCAAAAGTCCCCCCCCTGTAAGTGCCGGTTACTCCTCTGTGCAAATCAGCGTACAGATTCCCTGATGTCCCGCTGTGCTTGAGTGCTTTTAGACTGTGATTAGTTCATCATAACAGAAAAGGCTGAGTTGCGGTAATAAATGAAGCCAGATGAATCACAGTTATCCTTGCACTATGATTCCACTCTTAATTTGCACAGAGGGTGGCTCTTGTAATGAATTGCTGCTTCTGCAACAAAGCTATTCACCTTTCACAGAGGCCTTCACCAGTACCTCACGAGTTGGCAGTTGCTCTGTTTTTATCTTTGTAAGGTAACTCCTCTGTAAACCATCACAATATGAGTCAGAGCTGATACTGAAGCTCTAGCTTGGGTAAAATTGCCCGTTTCTAAAGCTCTGCGAGAGAGGAAAACTAGACCCTGCACTGGAAGTGAACAAGGGTGTGCATGGAGGAAATACATCTATTTGTAAACTTAAAGGTTTGTTTGTTTTCAGCTGATTCATTAAGTGCTAGCCGTCTGTTCTCACTCCTGCAGCTGTGTTTGATGAGTCTCTTTGCTACTTGTACAGCTTTGTGTTGACATTTGACCAGAGTGCTTTTGTAATCAGTTTTCCTCGTCTGGCTGCCTGTGAGCAGGAGCTGTATAAACATGTCCTTCCTCCTTGGGAGGAAAATGGATCACTCCTCATTACGGGGAAAGCAAGGAGATGAGAGATGCAAAGCCTCCACTGCTGTTTCAACCAAAACCAAGGAGGAGTTTGGCTTAAAGTTTTTCTCCCACTAGGGGAGTTTTTTTACCTGCCATTGTTTATGTTATGTTTATGTAATTATTGCTCGGGGGTTTATGTTCTGGATTTCTGGAAAGATCCTTGTAACAGATGCTATATAAATAAAATTGAATTGAATTGAATTGAAAAGGAACTACGGAAGAGTATTAGGGCCAGGCATGGAGAAAAATAAAAATAATATTTTATTTTATTTTATTTTTTCATTATGCACTTCGAGAAAAATGTCGAGAAAAAAGTCGAAAAGTCGAGATTAATTAAAGTAGAATTTCGCGAAAAAAGTCGAAATGTTGAGAAAAAAGTCAAAATGTTGAGATTAATGTTGAAGTAGAATTTAGAGAAAAAAGTTGAAATGTTGAGAAAAAAGACAAAATGTTGAGATTAATGTTGAAGTACAATTTCGAAAAAAAGTCAAAATTTTGTGAATAAAGTTGAAATGTGGAGAAAAAAGGCGACATTTCGCGTCATTTTTCTCGAAATTGTATTTCAACATTAATCTCGACATTTCGACTTTTTTCTCGAAGTGCACACAAAAAAAAAATCTTCCACTCCCAATTTTTTTTCCTCTTGCATGGCCCTAATACTCTTCCATAAGGAACTGAGGTCTGATGGCGCGACTAAATGTTTCTTCTTCACCTTCAAACCAGTCATAGAGGTCGTCATCACACCTGAACATGATGGGGTGATGGGGCGTTCTGATTGAACGGTATCTGCTGACACATCGTTCAGACCCACGGGAAGTCCAGACCGGGTGACTGCTGGTGTAGCTTTACACGCCCCACCGCATGACTGGTAGGCTGAGTCCTGCTGGACGGCAGCTGTGCAGGACCGAAGCACCGGCGGGCTTCACACTAGCAGAATATTCAGTGCCAACTCAACCAGGCCTCGGCAGGTTTGGGCAAACTTTTTCTTGTTCATTTAGTTTGATATTTAATGTCATTACTAGGGGTGTAACAATATATCGTGCCATGAAATTTTGCGATTCATCAGTTGCTGCATCGGCAGGACTAAGACCTCTCCAGTCTCCGACGGCTCTGCTTGAACAGCCTGAAAAACCATCTCCGATCGCGCTGTTTTCTTTACCGAGATCACAAGAAAAGCAGAGCAGTGATCTCCTTTCCATCCCGTGTTGCTGTCTTGTTTATTTATCTTTATTCCACCAACTCGAACTATTAATCACTTTTCTAAGCAAACGACGCAAATGCACCTCAAACAGCAGGTGTATCCGCCCCTTTAATCTGATTGGTTTATGAGTAAGTCGTGTTTTATCCACTGCTCTGCGTCCCCCACGTGGGGTGCGCTCATGTGATTGGCTGAAACAAAGGAAGACATCGATTGGTTGTGAAAATACTAATAATTGTGTTAAAAAAAAACGTATTTGTGGATCGAGTCACGTCAGGAGAGTCTCAAAAGTCACACACAAATCCAGCGCAGCTCACAGACTAAATCATCAATAAATCAAATAAATCATAAATCAAATCACGTTATATTTTTGTGTGCATCAAAAATACATTTGTATATCTTGTTCTACGCACGTGTGAATTGTGCATTTGTGAAACTTGTCCTGTGCATTTGTGAAACGGTGTGTGCATTTGCGGATCGATGTGTGCATTTCTGAATTTTGTCCTGTGCATTTGCAGATCAGTCTGTGCATTTGTGAATTTTGTCCTGTGCATTTGTGAAACGGTGTGTGCATTTGCAGATCGGTCTGTGCATTTGTGAATTTGGTCCTGTGCATTTGTGAAACGGTGTGTGCATTTGCGAATTATGAGACTGTTCTAGCTCCATACGTGACCGGCTGGTGGCTTGTTCAGGGTGTACCCCCCCTCTCACCGTATGACGCCTGAGACATGCTCCAGCAAACCCCTGAGTAGCATGGAGCAGTTAAATAATATTGATGGGTGAGTTCTTACAGGAGTAGGAGGGCTGCGTATGATATCAGTAATGAATAGTTCAGTTCAAGTTTATTTGCTTAGTGACAAATCTAAAAAAAAATCTTCTTAAGGTTATTCAAACAAAAAAGCAAACAAGACATTTCAGTTTAGTCCAAATCACCCTTTTTCATTCATAACCCAATTCATTTATTCCAGTCCACATCCAAAACCCATACAATGCAATTTCATTTAGAAAAAAAGAAAGAAAGCCAGGTCTAGCTAAGGAACCTGACAGATGACATTGAATCTTCATTTCGATTCACTCTAGAAATGCCTCCCAGTGCATTATTTTGTGGTAAAACTAGTTTAGGATAAGATAAGATAAGATAAGATAGTCCTTTATTACTCCCTCAATGGGGAAACTCACGTGTTAGCAGCAGTACACTTAACATACATACACACACACACACACACACACACACGCATGTGGGGGAGGGGGTAAAAAGGTAAAAAAGTAAAAGATATATATAATTACGAAATATGGACGGAATATACATTGCAGTGGAGATAAAAAGATAAAAAATATAAGATAAAAAAATAATGCAAAGGAAAGAAAAAGTGCAAAAAAGCAGGTAGAATGAGTGTGAGGTAGACAGGTATTGCATGGATATTGCACATATGATTATTGCACATCTAGTTATTGCACGTTATTATTGTCTGTTAGCTACGTTTAGTGGTTTTAAAGACGGCTCAGGTGGAGACTTTCTTTCTGCAGGTTCTAGAGCTGTTGTTTAGGTGTGCGACCTGAGCGTGATTACTGCGCTCACACCTCCAGCGGACCAGATCCTGGAGGTGTTAAGGCACCCTCAGGAAATGCTATTTCCGTCTCCCTCCTCCATATGACGAATGCTTCTTATAAAACTTTAAGCAGTTTTCTGTCATTGCGTCTGAAAAAAGGTGGGGGAAATTAGTCTTATTGACACTTTATGTGAGAAATTCAACCTTCATTAGGCGGTCATGACAAGCAGGACAGGTGTGAGGAGGGAGAGTAGTCGGCACCGTGGTGAATCCTCACTCTCTCCACTTATTATCATCTCCACTCTTCTCTCCTGACACCATTTACAAATCTCTTTCTGTCTTCCTCCTGCTGTAGTGCTGCTGGTGTAAACCCAAGGCTTTGGGTAAGACCTAATAAACCTCTCTCTTACTGTCTCCGGCTTTTTCTTCTCTTCCGTTTGACTCTGCACCTGTTAAATGCGGGATTAAAGTGCACTCAGCGGGGTGCAATTATACAGCGAGCTCGGCCGTGGCCAGAGTTAAACACAGACCTCTCTCCCCCTTTGGTCGTCTGCTGCAGGAGCTGCCGCTGCCTGGAGATAATTGTATTGCTGTCAGCCTTTGGTTGATGAGTTGGCGGTGTAATTGCTTTACGTTTTGACCTCTGGTTTTTCAAACAAGAGGCCTGGTCAAGGATCTGCTCTGGGCAGATGAGGAATGAGAGCGAGGCTGATGTACACATTCCTTGTTGCGTTTGTCGTCGTTGGAGAAAGGACAAATATGTTTGTCCCATCATACTCCCCGGGTCCTTTGTTTTACGCTTCAGTTAAAAATAACCTTTCAGATAACAGGATTGATTACTATAGGTGAGTTTCCATCAGCACGGGTAAAACCGCCAGACAGCAGTGTCTTACAGGGCCGACCGCTTTTTCCGTACACCAACGGCTAGCGGCGTAAAAGGAGAAGAAAAAGAGGGATGCGGAACAAAAATTAAGTTTTTTCGGGCAATGGAGACAAGCGTCAACCATCCAGCCCCTGAAAAAACTACCTACTACATAGGGCTGGGCGATATGGACCAAAAGTCATATCTCGATATTTTCTAGCTGAATGGCGATACTCGATATATATCGATATTTTTTCTGTGACATAATTGGGGTTTCCCCCAAAGCATTATAGCATAGCATCTCTGTTAGCTTCTTTTTTTCTGAGGCAAACCCTTAAAAAAACAGTCAGTTTTAATAAAAAGGCTCGTGCCAAATGTCACACAGGTTCCTTTATTAACAGAGGTCTGCACAATATCAAAATGTATAAATCAAATGAAATAAAAATAAACTGCCTGCATATATAGAATAAAAATGCTTCGTGAATAAAATAAAACAAATATCCCTTTCCTGCATAACAATTAAATTAAAATACACTGTGCAATTAATACAATGTAAACAGTAACAGGCAGACTTTTCCACTGAGGTTGACAGTTGTACAAATAACAAAACAGTTGTGCAAATCTCAAATAAAACATTCAAGTCAATTTGTCACAAAATAAGCTATATCAAAATCATAAAAAAAAAAAAAAAAAAAAAAATTTTTTAAATCGATATAAACAATATTGTCTCGTACCATATCACATTTGAAAATATATCGATATATATTAAAATCTCGATATATATCGCCCAGCCCTAATGGAGACAAGCGTCAACCATCCAGCCCCTGAAAAAACTACCTACTACATGTACAGGACTATCTCAGAAAATTTGAATATTGTGATAAAGTTCTTTATTTTCTGTAATGCAATTTAAAAAAACAAAAATTTCATACATTCTGGATTCATTACAAATCAACTGAAATATTGCAAGCCTTTTATTATTTTAATATTGCTGATTATGGCTTACAGCTTAAGATTAAGATTCCCAGAATATTCAAATTTTTGAGATAGGATATTTGAGTTTTCTTAAGCTGAAGGGTCTTTGTTTTCGTCTGCACCGCACTGCAATTAATGTATTCACAGCAGAAAATGAGCTGCACCAAGGAAAAACAACAAGCTCCTGTCAGTTTCACGCCCGTTAAAGCCTGTAGGCATGAAAGCACCTTCACATACAGCTGAGATTGCTCCTCCTATATCTGAGAATGTAGCAAGAGGCCACAACATGCTCTTTTGCTAGCTTGATTTCAGGTCAGGCGCCACTGCCTGTGTGGCCCATGTTGACATGTGATGTCCTAACGTGCGCGACTAAACGAGTGTGGTTTTGCACATGCAGCACTGAATGAATGAAGTCTGCAAACGTGTGACTGAGCGAGAGGGGTTCTACATGCTGCAGAAAGAGAGGAATGCGCAGGAGAAATGTATTGTGGGAACTGATTAAGAACAAAAGAAAAGTCCTACTTTTGACGAATGAATGCAATGTGAGTGGATTTGATGTCTTACCAACCATATATCACTTAATTTAAAGTGAGCCACACAGCTGAGGGCCCTGGAATGCCAGAGAATTCAAACGGGGAGGAGTTTAAGACCTTAAATGAACTAAAGCCAGTGGGTGAAAGTGGTAAATGCTGCAGTTGTCACTTTGCAAATGCAAAATAAATTAAAGCTGCAAGCAGCGATGAACGGGCCCTCGCACTCACGGCCACCGTCCCCCATAAGCATATCAGACATGACACGACCCACGACTTCCTATGTCAAATCAGTCAAAAGTTATAGCAGAAAATAGAGACAACCAATCAGAAGAAGGGGCGGGGCTAATTTTCACCAATTATGGTCAAGGACTCAATACTGAGTCCCATGACACCACCCACAACTCTATATGTCAAACCATTCAAAAGTTATGGCAGATAAAAGTATTCTAGGGGGCGCTGTTGAGCCGTTAGGCCACGCCCATTAATGCAAACCATCAAATATAAAATTTATCGCCAGGCCTGGCTTGCATGCAAAATTCGGTGACTTTTGGGGAACTATCAAATATGGACCAATCAGATGAAGGAGGGGTGCGCGTTTTGGCGTCTAGCGTCGCCACGGTAACACTTTTGAAAGAGAAAAGTAATGCGCGTAGTCACAGGATGGAGACGCATATTTTGATGTATAACACACCTGGGTGCCGTATTAACTGTCGAAGGAATGGTATAAATTGCTCCAAAATGACACGATTAATTCAGAATGTTCAAAATGGCCGACTTCCTGTTGGGTTTCAGCCATGGCGCCAAGAGACTTTTCTTTAAGTTGCGACATGATACAGGTGTGTACCGATTTTCGTGCATGTACATCAAACCGTATTGTGGGGCTTGAGGCACAAAGTTTTTTCTGTCTGAACCAATCAGATGAAGGGGGGGCACGCTTTTTGGCGTCTAGCATCGCCACGGTAACACTTTTGAAAAAGAGAAGTAATGCATGTTGTCGCAGATTGGAGACGCACATTTTGATGTATAACACACCTGGGTTACGGTTCGGGCTCTAAGTTGCCTAAGTCTAAGTTGTTCTCTAAGTTGCGACATGATACAGGTGTGTACCGATTTTCGTGCATGTACCTCAAACCGTATTGTGGGGCTTGAGGCACAAAGTTTTCCGGGGGGCGCTGTTGAGCCATTTTGCCACGCCCATTAATGAAGGCCAATAAATATCAAATTTTTCGCCAGGCCTGGCTTGCGTGCAAAATTTGGTGCCTTTTGGGGCACGTTTAGGGGGGCAAAAAGGCCCTCCTTTCGTCAGAAGAAAAAAAAAAAGAAAGAATTCCTACAGATACAATAGGGCCTTCGCACTGTAAGTTCTCGGGCCCTAATAAGTAAATAAATGTGTCAAATATGTAAATAAATACGTTTTTGCCATTGGACAGTTAAAATGTAGTGGATTGCACCTGGCTAATGTAGTGGCTGCCGGTTGTACGCTACTGTTCTGATGCATTTAGTTACACTGTTGATGATGTCACAATTCTCACTACATATTTACACAGCCTTACAAAATGCCAAACCAACTATGTAGGGCACTACAGTGAATAGGGTGTGATATCAGCTGAGCATGATTTACTGTGCACCGTTCTAGAAATGATCTCTTGATCATCAATACCCCTTTACTAAATAGGGCGGTGTGTGTGATTGATACAAGATAGAAACTGAAATAAATGTCACTTAAATCTGATTCTTTTAAGCAAGATTGTGCTTTTTACAACCCCAGTAGTCGATATAAGAATGTGTTGGTTTTTCCTCATTTGAAGTTGATACTCATTGACTCTGGTGTTTTAATCAGTTCCTGTGAATTACCATTAATTCCCATGGAAAGTTTCCAACTCTCAGAATATAAAGGATTTTGCAATCATAAACTTGAAATTGAGCAGTTCTCATGTTTCTGTAAATTCTCAGCTTTGCATTAGCTTGGATAGTTTCCATCATCACGAAGCGTATTGAAAATTGATAAATGTGGTGTGTCTAATAAAATAGTATTTGGGTTTTGGAGCTGGGTGCTGCACCGGCAGATCTGAGCTTTCTCAGATCATATCGTTGACTGGGATTCCTTTGCAGTGAGAATACTATGGTGGCCGAGACTTGCCATTGCTGAAAATAAAAGTAACGCTGCAAACAGAAACAAACGCCGCTGCAAATAAAATAAACGCTTAGTAAACAAAATAAATGCTGCAAACAAAAAGAAACGCCGCTGCAAATAAAAGAAAAGCTGCAAATATAAAGAAACCCAGCTGCAAATAAAATAAAAAAATGACGCAAATAAAAAAGCCACAACGGAAGTGAATTACCAGGGACTGTTTTTGCTGATGCACCGGTGTTGCACATTAAAAATTACACGTAGCGACGTTGAACACTAACCTTTTCACTTATTTTCTCGTTCTTCTTCTTGTTCTTCTTATTCTTCGCTCTTCTTATTTCTTCCTTTTTTCCCTTGCGTCCTCTTCGTCTTCTTCTCCTCTCACGTAAAAAACACCGTTGCATCAGCAAAAATAGTCCCCGGTAATTCACTTCCGTTGTGGCTTTTTTATTTGCAGCAGCGTTTCTTTTTATTTGCAGCGTTTCTTTAATTTTCAGCAGTGGCGGGTCTCGGCCACCGTAGAATACAAGCGAATCCTGACAGCAGTTCAGCTCACAGCAGGACACAATCAAAAACACGTCTGGGTTAGACTGCCGTGAGAAAGAAACTCATTTTTTGTAATCCATGTGTAAAAGGTGGGAAAAAACTTACAGTAAAGCAGACTGGAGAAACAAAGAAAAAAAAAAGATTTGTTCTTGACGAGGTTTTCTATTAAGATCCCTAGTGTGTTTTTAGCAGTTTCACCCATTATCAACACACTCAACAGTTGTTGCAAAAAATCTTTGGCCGACTTATTTACAGTGAGAGACCAATGTTACACATTTGCAAGGGATTATCGGCTATTGTGTTCCACAAATGGGAATATCTGTTGCCGAGGTAACACTTCTCCTATCGGGAGAATATGAGGAATGGAGAAATCTGAGAAGTGACACCAGGCTGTATTTTGGGCTGTGTGGGTTGAGCAGCAGAAATTCAGGGAGTTTCCTGTGACATTAGGTGGGAGTTTTGCAGGGCTCTTTCCTGTCATGCATACATTTAGCCGTCTCTAGACGAATCCAAAGGAAGTGAGACCTGACGTTATCAGCATGGGATCTTTGCAGTAGGAATCATGCATTTTTTCCCCTTTTTGTTTTGCATGATTTATTGTTTTTCCATCATGACCAGAAACTTTTTCAACAACTACTGTACTTGCCTGCAAGATGTGTCTCCCTTTAGAGCAGCGGTCGGCAACCCAAAATGTTGAAAGAGCCATATTGGACCAAAAACACAAAAAACAAATATGTCTGGAGCTGCAAAAAATGAAAAGTCTTGTATAAGCCTTAGAATAAAGACAAAAGGCGAAATGTCGAGAAAAACGTTGAAATGTTGAGAAAAAAGGCGAAATGTCGAGAAAAAAAGTTGAAATGTTGGAAAAAAGTCGAAATGTCGAGAAAAAGGTCGAAATTTAGAGAAAAAGGTCGAAATGTCGAGATTAATGTTGAAGTACAATCTCGAGAAAAAAGTCAAAATGTTTAAAAAAAAGTTGAAATGTCGAGAAAAAAGTAAAAATTTCGAGAAAAAGTTGAAATGTCGAGAAAAAAGTCGAAATGTCGAGATTAATGTTGAAGTACAATCTCGAGAAAAAAGTCAAAATTTTGAGAAAAATGTCAATGTTGAGAAAAGGCGAAATGTCGAGGAAAAAAGTCTAAATGTCGAGATTAATGTTGAAATACAATCTCGAGAAAAAAGTCAAAATGTTAAGAAAAAAGTCGAAATGTCGAGAAAAAAATCTAAATGTCGAGATTAATGTTGAAATACTATCTCGAGAAAAAAGTCAAAATGTTGAGAAAAAAGTCAAAATTTCAAGAAAAAACTTGAAATGTTGAGAAAAAAGTTGAAATGTCGAGATTAAAAAGGAAAGGAAAAGAAGGAAAAGAAGAAAAAAAGGTCAAACATTTTTGAAAAGTTCCAGGAGCCACTAGGGCGGCGCTGAAGAGCTGCATGCGGCTCTAGAGCCGCGGGTTGCCGAGCCCTGGTCTAGACGAATCCAAAGGAAGTGAGACCTGACGTTATCAGCATGTGATCTTTGCAGTAGGAATCATACATTTTTTTCCCTTTTTGTTTTGCATGATTTATTGTTTTTCCATCATGACCAGAAACTTTTTCAACAACTACTTGCCTGCAAGTTGTGTCTCCCTTTAGACTGTATGCAAGGTGGTACTTCTGCTGTTTTATTTAAATATATGTTCTTGGCCTGACATCCCGGGAACATTAGATCACGAGCATGCAGAGATCAATTCATCCAGCTGACAGGAGCCGTGCAGGCGCAGAGCTCACGGAGCCGTGCTGGGTCGGCAGTGGAATGAGAAATACATGCGCTGTGGCAGGAGCAGCAGGAGCAAAAGCTGCATCTTGATCAAAAGCAACTGGAATTTAAATGCCTGTGGGTTATTTTCAAGCAGCCAAAAGATTATTTCAGCATCAGCAATTCTTGCATTTTCACTGAGATCTAACATATAAGGTAGACGAAGCAAATGAATTTAGTTGACGTGTGAAATGTTTCTTATTGCTAGTGTAATGGTCACTACTCTCACATAGAAAGTAAAGCCTTGTGGCTTATAAGTTAACTATCGACTACAATCATCTATGGATAAAATAGCATACTAGAGATCGTTTTTAAGGCCCTCCATAGCACGAATCAGCATTATTTGATATAATAATGCTAATATATATAATAATATAATTTTTCATGTGATCCTGGTGTCCATGTTGTGTTAGTTCTGCTTGACATAACTGCTGCCTTTGACAGGGTGGACAACAAGATTTAAAAATCACGCTTAAATCACCTAGTGGGAATTTGTGTCACCACACTTGATTGGTGATTAGGTTGCATCTGACGAAAGTTATGGTTCTGCGTCAAAACGACGCCGTGCTACAGCGTAGGGTACGCGTCGACGCGTACCACACGCCGACGTGTCACTGACCTGCATCTCCCAAGAATTGTAACTACACGTCGAGGCAACGCAGACGGACCAAACGCAGATGAGAGGGCTGTGATTGGTTCGCTTGGTAGCAACTAGGGATGCAAATTATCGATTATTTCATTAATTGACAGTTGATAACCTTATCGATCGATCATCGATTAGTTGATAAGCGGCGTTTTTCCCCCATCTGAGATACAAACATAATTTTTTTTGCTTATATAAAATACAAAGGACATTTTAATGTATTCCTTAATCAAATATTTATTTGATACAAAAGTAACAAAGAGACATTTTTGTACCACAAGGAATATAATATAAAGTGCACTTCAAGGCTATTAGTAGTAGCAGCAGCCATAATAGTGTCATTTGTGTCAAGCACATTTTAAGTTCTAGTTACGTTTTAAGTTAGAGTTTTGGCAGTGTTCAAAATAAAATGATGAGACCTGCTGTATTGGAGCACATTTTCTTTTAGTTAAAACTGTAGCGGGGACAGATGTTTAGAGAAACCTATGTATGTACCGGGTGAAGGCTGATTTATGGTTCCGCGTTACAACGACGCAGAGCCGCCGCCGTAGCCGGCGGCTCTGCGTCGATTTAAGGCGGAACCATAATTCAGGCTTTGGGGGAGCATATCGGAGAACAACCAGAAGAATATAGAGTGGATTAAAAATAAAAGTTAAGCACTGAGCTACATGTTTCTCCCGTCTGGGCCATTGCAGACTCATTGCCTGAGCATGATATTACTAAAACCAAACATATCCGCCGTCTCTTTCTTCTAACTTTATGTGCGCGGCGCAGCGCGTTGTGTCGCATTAAATGTGGTCCGGGCGTAATACCTGCTGGTGAAATTAAACGAAAAAAATAAATAAATAAATAGATTAATTGTAATCGTTAATTTTAATCGGGTAATTTCATAACGGCAATTAATCGAAAATTGATTAATTGTTAACATCCCTAGTAGCAACGCATTTCCGGTTTCCGGTTTGAAGCAGTCGTGAACTTTCAGCGCTCTTTTCTTCGTGTATGTGTAATTTTGCACAATAGTTGTCATTATCTCTTTCATTCACTGTGACCTGAAAAAGTTGGATAAACCATTCAGGAAAAGATCACAAATTAGCGGTCGCGGGGGGTACTGCACCGCGATGAAATGGAGTGACGGAGAAGTCCGAAGGATTCACGACGGCGTCACGGTGACGGCGTAACGGCGACGGCGTAGGCACGGCGTCGTTTTGACCCAGAACCATAACTCAAGCTTAATAGTCCTCCTGTGTCTTCATCAGCTCAGAATCAACCTGTGCCGCTCTTCCATGTGGGGTCCTCCAGGGCTCAGTTCTAGAACCACTGCTTTGTTCCTGTACTTGTTGCCTCTGGGTCCTGTCCTTAGAAGACATGGATTTCCATTCCTAGGGCTGGTTACCGAACTTCGGTTCTTTTATGGCACCGACCGAAATCCGTTGGTACCACTTGGAAAGATGCCTGGTCCTTCAGTTCCTATTTTCGGTACCTAGGATGCAGAAAGTGCTGCCTTGGCTGAAATGTTAGATCTGCTGTAGTTGTGCTTACGCTCACAGACGGCGTTCACGTGTGAGTTGTGGTGTTGTCTAATGCTAATGTTCTTTTGCACTAAAATAATTTGTTTCACAATTCTTAGGGTTAAATTACCAAAGCTGAAAAATAAGTCAACATTAATATGGTAATGTGTTATGTAATTTTTTTGTTTTTGCAATTTATTTCATAAAATTGGTATCGAAAAAAGTACGGTTCAGGAACCAGTATCAGCACCGAAAATGTTTAAAAAAGGTGACCAGCCCTTTCCATTCCATTGCTACGCTAGTAAAGCAGATTAGTGAAACGATACTTCACTTTGGTATAGAAGCATGAAATTTGGCACAGATACTCTCCAAGGTCTACTCTTTAGGGAACAGGTGCGTGCCACTCAAAATTCCAAGATGGTGGCCCCAAAATCCAAGGTGTCCGCCCAAAAATGTGTTTTTTCCTTTATAACTCAAAATGCCTTGGTTTTAAGCCCCATAAATATATTGAAGTTGAATATAAACTTAGGTATTGTGGACATATTGGTACATGTCTGTATCCATTACGGTTCTTGAGATACATCATATAGAAACTTGTATATACCCGGAAAAGTGAGAATTTTGTAAGATTGTTGTTATGTTGTT
This sequence comes from Cololabis saira, assembly GCF_033807715.1. Lineage (NCBI taxonomy): Eukaryota > Metazoa > Chordata > Actinopteri > Beloniformes > Belonidae > Cololabis > Cololabis saira. Next base: position 7,715,780 of record NC_084595.1, on the reverse strand, counting down.
AATCTGCTGCACTACGCTGATGTCAGATTGTTTTGCCCCTTAGAAAGACTTCGCAGGTAGCAAGATGAGTAACTGGGGAGACAACGAGATCTGCGAGCTACTCGGCCTCAGAGCCGAGGACGCCATAAACCGGCGTATGTCCGGAACCATAAAGGACGGTCCATTGTTTGAACAACTGGCATTGATCCCCGCACTCATTTTGTCCCGTTTGGATTACCGTAATGGACTTGATGTTGGAGTGAGTTAGTCCTTGCTCTCATGTCTGCAGCTGGTTCAGAGTGCCGCTGCGCGACTTTTAACTGGTACTCATAAAAGAAAGCACATCAGCCCTGTCCTGGCTTCACTCCACTGGCCGCCTGTGTTTTCTACAGTTTATTTTAGAATGAATTAAAGGATAGCCCCTTGAGATGTAACATCTAATTTTCAAGGGGGTCCCATAAAACATACAACATTACAATATGTCAGTACTTGAGTTTTTTCACCAAGTACTTTTTTACTTTTACTTCAGTCATTATTTGGATGACTACTTTTTACTTCTACTTGAGCCATATTATTCTGAAGTAACAATACTTTTACTTGAGTACAACTTTTGGCTACTCTACCCACCTCTAATCAGTGTATAGTAACGCGCCACATTTCACTGTCAGTAACGGTAACAGCGTTGTAACGTTTGAAATAGTAATTAGTTAGATTACCCGTTACTGGGAAAAAATAACAGCGTTTGTAACGCCACTATTTTTAACGCCGTTATTCCCAACACTGGTTTTGTGCAGCACTTTGTTTCAGCTGCCGTTGTTTCAAAGTGTTTTATAAATAAAGTTGGTATAGTGTGGTATGGTTTAACCATTTTAATCCAGTGATTCATTGATTTTTGGAGATGATGTGTGTTCTATCTACTCATTAACTTTTGAACTTGCTTACAGTGCAGCGCAAGCTAGCGGAAATCATACTGGGGGCAGATGACACGGACCATCTGCTGTCTTTTAATCATACAAAACATAAAATGAACATGCACACCAACCAAATGGGGAAACGCTCATCTTTAAGCTATAAATAAGCTGGAAACCAAAACAAAGAAAACCCAACTTTGCTTTGTACAGCCCATCCTCTTAATTTGTACTTGCCCTTACACCATCACAAATCATGTTCACTGCAGAAACTAACTTCTAAGAAAGTAAAAAGTCTTGTTTCAAGAGAATTAGAAGACTATTTTACACTATTTTACTGGTTTTAAGAATTCTAGTCAAGAGCACTCTTTTACACTTTTTTACACTACACAGATGGCAACATTGGACATATTTTCGCATAAAATGGGACACTTTTGACTAGATTTAGGAATATTAGACTTAGTTCTATAGGGACAGTTGTTGCATGGTTCAAGTTCAACACGCCAGCTGTTGAACAGCTGCTGCCAGCCAGTTTCATTTATTCCCAATCCTTTGTTTCAGATCAAAATCATTTTAGCTTCCTGACACTGTTTCTGTTAGCGGTAGAATATGATAGAAGAAGTACCTCGTGGGCTTCTTGGAGGAAATACAAGCCTTTTGTTGTCCTGAGAATGAAGTGATGTGGATTTGTGAGGTGCCTGTTGAGTCAGTTGACTGAAGCTTCTTTAGAGGTGTCAATCACCCAAATGTGTCAAGTGATCGCTGAGAATTACCTCGCACAAACCCTCTCTGCAACGATTCCACAGGGAGTCGTAACATCGTCATACCCCAGATATGCCTGAATAAGTTAACATGCCCAAATAGCCAATTTAAAAAATAGATGTAAACATCCCTCTTCAAAATCTCTCTAAACACTCTGTTATGCAAAAGGAAAATTGATCTTGGTACATCAACTGGTGAGCTGATATTCAAAGAATTTCTGAAGCCACAGATTTTTAGCACATCAATTCAAAGAGTGCTGCTCCTCAGTCAGCTGTCGCAATGGAGACTTCAAAAGCTTTCATCATGATGAAACACTCGAGCTTTGGTATTTGGCTGCAATCTAATCAATCCCTACTTGTTAGGCATGAATAAAGATATTGGCGGGGATGCACATAACTTAAAACCCCTCCATAGAATCAAGAGTCTATAGATGGAGATGAGTGGCTGGGAAGTATTTACAACATCCTTCAAAGGAGCGAACAATTTCTTTAGAAATGTGGAGGGTTCCTTTTATTAGGGCCCGAGCACTTACAGTGCGAAGGTCCTATTGTATCTGTAGGAGATGTTATCCTCTGAGGGCTTTTTCCCCCCCTAAACGTGCCAAAAGTCACCAAATTTTGCACGCAAGCCAGGCCTGGCGAAAAATTTGATATTTAATGGTTTGCATTAATGGGCGTGTCCTAATGGCTCAACAGCGCCCCCTAGAATACTTTGTGCCTCAAGCCCCACAATACGGTTTGACGTACATGCACGGAAATCTGTACACAACTGTATCATGTCGGAACTTCAAGAAATGTCTCTTGGAGCCATGGCCGAAACCGAACAAGAAGTCGGCCATTTTTAATTCATCTTGTCATTTTGGCGCAATTTATGTAATTTCTTCGGCCGTTAATGCGGCCCGAACCGTAACGTGCACCCAGGTGTGTTATACAACAAAATGTGCGTCTCGATCCTGCGACGATGCGCATGACTTTTCTCAGTCAAAAGCGTTACCGTGGCGACGCTAGATGCCAAAAAGCGCGCCCCTCCCCTTCATCTGATTGGTCCATATTTGATAGTTCCTACTTTCTGCCATAACTTTTGAATGGTTTGACATAAAGAGTCGTGGGTGGTGTCATCGGACTCGGTTTTGAGTCCTTGAACATAATTGCTGCAAATTAGCCTCACCCCTCATTCTGATTGGTCAATATCTGATAGTTCCTACTTTCTGCCATAACTTTTGAATGGTTTGATATAGAGAGTCGTAGGTGGTTTCATCCTCTAAATGTCCAGGCCTGAAGAATCTGCATCAAGTCATACAAGCTTCCACTGCAGCCTGAACGTGGACAAGGGTGCGAGGGCCCGTTCATCGCTGCTTGCAGCTTTAATTAGGGCCCGAGCACCTTCAGTGCGAAGGCCCTATTGTATCTGTAGGAATTTTTCTTTCTTTCTTTCTTTCTTTCTTCTGACGAAAGGAGGGCCTTTTTGCCCCCCTAAACGTGCCCAAAAAGTCACCAAATTTTGCATGCAAGTCAGGCCTGGCGAAAAATTCGATATTTAATGGTTTACATTAATGGGCGTGGCAAAATGGCTCAATAGCGCCCCCCGGAAAACTTTGTGCCTCAAGCCCCACAATACGGTTTGACGTACATGCACGAAAATCAGTAGACACCTGTATCAGTACACAACCTAAAGAAAAGTCTCTTGGCGACATGGCCGAAACCGAACAGGATGTCGGCCATTTTGAATTAATCGTGTCACTTTGGCGCAATTTATGCCATTCCTTCGGGAGTTAATACGGCCCGAACCGTAACGTGCACCCAGGTGTGTTATACATCAAAATGTGCGTCTCCATCCTGCGACTACGCGCATTACTTTTCTCTTTCAAAAGCGTTACCGTGGCGACGCTAGACGCCAAAAAGCGCGCCCACCCTTCATCTGGTTGGTTCAGACAGAAAAAACTTTGCGCCTCAAGCCCCATAATACGGTTTGACGTACATGAACGAAAATCGGTACACACCTGTATCATGTCGCAACTAAAAGAAAAGTCTCTTGGCGCCATGGCCGAAACCGAACAGGAAGTCGGCCATTTTGAACATTCTGAATTAATCGCGTAATTTTGGAGCAATATGAGCCATTCCTTCGAGAATTAATACGGCCCGAACCGTAACGTGCACCCAGGTGTGTTATACATCAAAATGTGCGTCTCTATCCTGCGACTACACGCATTACTTTTCTCTTTCAAAAGTGTTACCGTGGCGGCGCTAGACGCCAACAAGCGCACCCCCCCCCCTTCATCTGATTGGTCCATATTTGATAGTTCCCCAAAAGGCACCAAATTTTGCATGCAAGCCAGGCCTGGCGATAAATTGGATATTTCATGGTTTGCATTAATGGGCGTGGCAAAATGGCTCAACAGCGCCCCCCGGAAAACTTTGTGCCTCAAGCCCCACAATACGGTTTGACGTACATGCACGAAAATCGCTACACACCTGTATCATGGCACAACTTAAAGAAAAGTCTCTTGGAGCCATGGCCGAAACCGAACAGGAAGTCGGCCATTTTGAATTAATTGTGTAATTTTGGCGCAATTTATGCCATTCCTTCGGCAATTAATACGGCCTGAACCGTAATGTGCACCCAGGTGTGTTATACGTCAAAATGTGCGTCTTCATCTTGCGACTACGCGCATTACTTTTCTCTTTCAAAAGTGTTACCGTGGCGGCGCTAGACGCCAAAAGGCGCGCCCCCCCTTCATCTGATTGGTCCATATTTGATAGTCACCAAATTTTGCATGCAAGCCAGGCCTGGCGATACATTTGATATTTCATGGTTTGCATTAATGGGCGTGGCCTAACGGCTCAACAGCGCCCCCTAGAATACTATTCTCTGCCATAACTTTTGAATGGTTTGACATAAAGAGTCGTGGGTGGTGTCATGGGACTCGGTATTGAGTACTTTACCATAATTGGTGAAAATTTGCCCCGCCCCTTTTTCTGATTGGTTGTCCCTATTTCCCGCTATAACTTTTGAATGTTTTGACATAGAGAGTAGTGGGTGGTGTCATCTGACTCTGTATTGAGTCCTTGAGCTTCATTGGCCTGAATTAGCCCCGCCCCTTCTTCTGATAGGTTGTCCGATTTTCTGCTATAACTTTTGAATGGTTTGACATAGAGAGTCGTGGGTGGTGTCATCAGACTCTGTATGGACTCCTTGACCTTAATTGGCCTGAATTAGCCCCGCCCCTTCTTCTGATTGGTTGTCCCTTTTTTCTGCTATAACTTTTGAATGGTTTGACATAGGAAGTCGTGGGTGGTGTCATTTTTGATATGCTTATGGGGGGCGGTGGACGTGAGTGCGAGGGCCCGTTCATCGCTGCTTGCAGCTTTAATTTTGTCCTGTTTTTTTATGTCTACTGCTAATTAGAAGTGAGTTGTGGTGTTTTTGCTCTCTGGTTTCCTTTGTCTGTAAACAGATCCAAGGCCGGTGCTTTATGTGGCGCGGCACCGCCCCGTTATTGCTGCGTTCGCCGTGTCGGCCGTGCCGGCCAGATGGCGTCACACTAGGAACAAATCCAGCCCTTGCACATGTGGGCTGCTCGCTCACAGTTGCATAAACACATTTCTGGCAACAAGATGCTGCTTTGGATTTGCTTCTATGTGGAAGTTCACACATGTAAACACTATAATAAACCGAGTATATCAATAAACAGTGGAGAGCCTTTAGTCAGATAATAGCATAACACTCCACCATGATTATTCGTTCTTATCTTTTTTGCAGCACTGTTTTCATCGTATGGCAACAGTTTCATTTCTTGCTTGGTGTTAATTACTATTCAGTTGAATTTAATCACACACATTCACTACTGAAATATTAAAATTTATGCACCCCTTCAAAGTCAAACATGTAGAGTCGTGTACACAGTCACAAGTAAACTGATGTCCTCGTTCAGAGAAGCACACGGGCCAGATTTTAACGCGGTATTTATTCATTAATGTGGAAGTGTGCTCCCACATGTGTGCCAGAAATCCATGTTTTGCAAATGCTGCCACATGTATATTAACAAGCAATAAGGCATCTCGGATAATGAAATGAGCGGTTTTATTCCGTCTTCACCCACTCCTGCAGTTTTTCTCACAAATGCCATTAAATGATCGGAGAAAGCAACAGAAGAGGAGAAAGGGAATTAGAACGAAACAGAGCTATCACCACCTACACTCGCACTCACTGAAGCAGCGTTTGCTGTCAAGAGGGGAATCTCCAGGCGCTGGAAAACCACCCGTTACGCTCAAAAACATTCAAAAACATCCAGAAGCTGCCTCTTACTTCTGCTCGCTGTGTGTTTCAGAACAAATCTAGCACAGCATGGAAAATATCTCTCATCTCTGGGTGCTGAAAAATTGTCAGATGTACAGTAACTTCACTTCTCAAGTAAGCAGTTAAAGCAGAACCGGCAATATCAATGTCACATTGGATATGACACAAGCGTGATTCTCTTTGCAAAGCTTTACCCTCAAGACCCCTCGTCAGCAGTACTGGAGTTGAGGGGGGATGAGGGGGGATGGCATCCTCTCCTGGAATAAAAACGGTCAAAATCATCCCCCCCTGAAATAAAAACGGTCAAAATCATCCCCCCTGTAAAACTGCCATCCCCCCCTTTCCATCCCTTATGTCATTTCATCAATGAATGTGGTTTTACTGCTATTTCAACATTTAGAGTCATCACCAGAAAAATAACACCAGAAAAATAACTTATTTGACAATTTTCACCTGTTTCAAGTAAATTTTCAATTGAAATAAGTAGGAAAATCTGCCAGTGGGACAAGATTTATCTTCTCATTACAAGCAAAACAAATTTTTGTTCCACTGGCAGATTTTTCTACTTATTTTAAGTGAAAATCTACTTGAAACAGGTGAAAACTGTTGTTTTATCCAGTGATGAGTCTTGTTTTAAGTGTAATGACATTTTTTTTACTAAAATGAGACATTTTAACTAGAAATAAAACAAATATTCTTGTTAAGATCTTGAGTTTTTGCAGTGATCCATTTTACTTATCCTGTGAAGGACAGAGTCATATTGATAAGTTTAGAAGACAGTTTTTTATTGTTGTGTTTTGATGTATTTGATGTAAGCCCAGTGGATATTTAAAGCTTACAGAAGGCTGCATTTAACTGCTGCTATGTCATTCCTGCAGTATTTCTGCAGGTGTTTTGGTCACTGCTATTATTTGTAATATATTATATTATTTGTAATCAGCACAAATTATCTGTCCCCATATGATAAAATCCACCATCCCCCCTGATTTTTCTTTACAACTCGAGTACTGGATATGACACAAGCGTGATTCTCTTCCCAAAGCTTTACCCTCAAAACCCCTCGTCAGTGTTGGATGGCTGACAATAACCATCCCCTTCTTTCCACGCAAGATGCAGGAAGAAAAGAAGTGAGTTGTCTTGCCAACAGACATGCAGAAGCAGGAGCTAATTTTGTTATATTATTCTCAAAGACACATTCATTACTTTCGGTTGGATGATTAAGACACTGAAGAGCAGAAAACAGATGGGTAATGGAAGCTGCTAGGCACTGAGTAGACCGTCAGTCTGGACACTGCTGGCAGAAATGTGCGCTCTCTCAGGTTTACTCTGCTTTTGGACTTCAGTTTTGCTTTCTCAAATCAATCTTGGGGGTGGGGGAATTGGTGTCAAATTAATTATTAGGGTCCAAGCACTTACAGTGCGAATACCCTATTGTATCTGTAGCAGTTGTTTTTTTTCTCGTTTTTCTCGTGTTTCTTGTTTTTCTTCCGACAAAATGAGCTCAACATGGCTCAAAAATGGCTCAACAGCGCCCCCTAGAAAACTTTGTGCCTCAAGCCCCACAATATGGTTTGACGTACATGCACGAAAATCAGTACACACCTGTATCATGGCGCAACTTAAAGAAAGGTCTCTTGGCACCATGGCCGAAACCCAACAGGAAGTCGGCCATTTTGAACATTTTGAATTAATCGCATAATTTTGGCGCAATTTATGCCATTCCTTCGTGAGTTAATACGGCCCGAACCGTAACGTGCACCCAGCTGTGTTATACATCAAAATGTGCGTCTCCATCCTGCGACGATGCACTTTACTTTTCTCTTTCAAAAGCGTTACCGTGGCGACGCTAGACGCCAAAAAGCGCGCCCCCCCCTTCATGTGATTGGTCCATATTTGATAGTTCTCCAAAAGTCACCAAATTTTGCATGCAAGCCAGGCCTGGTGATAAATTTGATATTTCATGGTTTGCATTAATGGGCGTGGCTTAACGGCTCAACAGCGCCCCCTAGAAACATTTTCTCTGCCATAACTTTTGAATGGTTTGACATAAAGAGTCATGGTGGTGTCATCGGACTTAGTTTTGAGTCCTTGACCTTTATTGGTGAAAATTGCACGCGCGAGGGCCTGTTCATCCCTGCTTGCAGCTTTAATTTGTATTTGTGCTTGTGCATGACTCAACATTGCCCGTTTAACAGAAACCAAAATGTAACATTGCTCTTGAGTGATTTAATTCTGCAACCCCGAGGGATACATGTGTACAACAAGATCATTTACCTCGGTGGCATGAAAACCTTTCCTGTGGGTTATGTCTCCCAACATTTGACATAAATGGGACACCATAATTGTGACATCCATTTCACAGCGTGGCACAATTGATTTGGGTATAAGTTGATTAAATGGCATCAAAAAAGGAGGAATGGACCAAAATTCCAGCAAAACTATTGTAAGAAGCTTGTGGAAGGATACCCAAAACGTTTGACGCAAGTCATACAGTTTAAGTACTAATCCAATAACGTATGTAGAGGTCCGACTTTGAAAAGAGTTATTATCATTCATTAATCTGGTAAATAGAAGTAATTTTGGCAATCACGACAAAAACACATAGTTTAGTTTGATTTAATGACAGATGGAGAGAGAGAGATGGTATTCAGGGCAGCCCTAGAAACAGGTAAGGGTATCAAGATATTGGGATATCTGAACATTCTTCCTTTACAAGCGCATCCAGTCTTCAATATTGGTCCAAGGATGATGTTTTTATTCATTAGTGTCATACATTTTGTGTTTTCGCAATCAACCAAATTGCAAAAATGCATTTGTCCCCATTTTATAATTTTTATTACACTGTTAAAGTATAACGCGCCACTTGGAGGCGTTTTTGTTGACGGCGATATGCAGAGCGAGTCAGCAGATCTAATCCCATTAAGTGTATGGATGTGTAATTTCTGAAATATGACATTAATTAGTGTGACAAACTGATTGCTGCAGATAAATGACATAGGCCTCAAAGAAGCTTTCCGGCTTTCTTGAAGCTTTCAAATTGAAATACGTTTGACTCTTTTACTGATGCAAGTCAGAGAAAGAAAGAATACAGACAAAATCAACAAAAGCCACCTACACACAGACACCGCCGATCGGCTCCAGTTACGTGGACAAGTGCAGCAGAGATCTGGCCTGCGAGGGATTAACACCTCACATCTCCTCATCATTTCGCTGCTCCCCTTTAACATTTGTGCTGTTTACTGTCGTAGGAGATTAGGCTTTTTAGCATGAAGTCAAATGAAGAGGAAAAAATCCACCACATTGATTAACAAAAGGTGAAAAGGACGCGGCTCATTTAATCTCTGCAACAGCAAATTATGCGACATTGATCACTGTGGAAATGTGCACTCCCTCGTGCTCAGCTCCTTGGCTCGATGTGTGCTCTCATTTTTATTTCCAGGATGAGAATGATTTGTGCATCTGCTTTGAGGGCTGCGTAAAAGACTGTTAATCAGTGTTGCCTTTGATGCGGCTGGAAGAATCATCAGGCTGAAGGTGTTTCTGCGGCACATCGTGTGCGCAATGCTGCTAAAAGCTAGCGGGCACTGGCCGATCAAATCAATCCAGCTGACGCCATGACGAGTTGGTGCAATTTATCTGACCTGCCAGGAATGCAGTAATGCGGACAGAATCAGTGCAATAACTGAGCAATAAATCTACAAAACTCGGTTTCGGCCAGCTTAGAGGGAGCTAAGCGCTGCCAGCTCTTCATACCGTTTAAATGGAGACTAAGAATTGTGAACTTTTTTGAATACCTTTGGCAATAATCTTGTTTGAGTGACAGATGGAAGTACCTCAACCTCGCAATTCAGATGCAACTCTTAGAATAGCAGGCAGATCCTTACTGAAATTGCATTTCCTGATTCCTGAACTCCAGTCTTTTTAAGTTGAATGTCAGTCAAAAAGGACAAACGTTGCTTTGATTGAGCCACAAAGACCCCATTAAATGGTTCTTTTGAAATTGTTATGCAAATTGTTAAAGACAGTGTGATGTAAAAGATTGCTGTGAATTCAACTATCAGGCTACTATCAGGACTGTCAGGGCATTCTGGAGAGAAACATGCTCTTCACTCAGTGCGGTGACATGCACATCTAAATCAAGCTATTTGCAACAATCTACCAAAGGATTAAACTGGAGTTTCCGAGAAATCTGAGGATACATGCCCGGTCAGGTGGGGGAGAGGTTTGTCCGTCAAGACTCCTCTCCCTGGCCCTGCCCCTTCTCAACCTTTCCCCGACCCTGAACCTAACCCGGGGGCTTGCTGATTGGGCCGGAGCTTCGGGAGCTGCGTGCCTGCGGTCCCCACCCCCGGTCATCCCGTTGCTGCTTCCACCTGCCTGCTGTGCTGCTGACGTCCCCGACCCACCAGTCTGGCCTTCGGCAGGAGGGTCCCCCCTTATGATCCAGGTCCCGCTCAAGGTTTCTTCCCTCCTAAAGGGGAGTTTTTCTTGCCACTGTTTGGCTTAAGGCTTTTCTCCCACTAGGGGGGTTTTTACCTGCCGTTGTTTATGTAATGATTGCTCTGGGGTTTATGTTCCTGTTCTGGGTCTCTGGAAAGCGTCTGGAGACAACTTTAGTTGTATTAGACGCTATATTAATAAAATTGAATTGAATTGAATTGAATTGAACATGCGCGAATAGACAATTGATTGAGGTGCGTTCGACTCTGCTACTGTAGGTGGCGCCACACCCACTTTTGTGTTGCCATTCTTCCGGTTCCTTCTGTTTTGATATTCTGGGTTTCGCGGTGTCGTCACTTCCAGAAGGGGAAGTCCCGGGGCAGTCGCTAGTTCTGCTAAGCATGGGTTGGTATTCATGCCGGAATAACTCAAATTAGCACCACATTATCTGGCACTAAAAGCTCTATCTCAAGAGCTACAGTTGGGTTCGACTACAGCCCAGTGAATGGCTCCAAGTCGTTTGTTGTCCAAAAGATTGGACTCTTCTGAGGTGGCCGTCTACGAAGCTTGCTCTAAATCCTTTGGGAAGAGCGGAAACCTGCGGTGTAGAGAAGAAACCCTTCAAATATGAGATGGTCGGAGAAGTTTCCTCATGAGGAGTGGAGTGAAATACTTGTCTACAGGTGCAGAAGTCTCACTGAGAGTTACAGAAATCGCTTGACTGCGAATGAATGCCTCCAAAGTTGTTTAGCACAAAACGTTCCATCGTCTATTCATTTTTAGTGATTCGATTTAGTCGCAATTTAAAGAACTGTCGTGCATTTTCCTTAGTCAATGTTATTTCAGTGATTCAGTCGTTTGTCTTTCATTGTTTAGTGGAATGGTACCAAGATGTTTGTCCTTGTATGTAGAAATTCAGCTTTTAGGGGAAAAAAAAAAGTCTCCTAAAATAAAAAGGCAATAAAGATTCACCCCTGAGACGCACTGCTAGGAGCTTCTTTGAAGATTGGTCTCCACTATAGACGGTTGTGAGGGTCTAATCGAATCGGAACGGAAATCTAATCAGCTAAATCAACCGCAGAGACCGGGCTGCTCTGTAAGACGGACGACTGAAGAGGCAGTGCAGACTGACACATTACAGACCACTAAACTAACATCAGAAACCAAAACTCTATTTTGAGGGTTCTTGCTCATATTTCAGTGACATTGTTTCATCTTCACATTGTAGAGGTTAGATGAACTACTGTGTGTTTTTTTCCTATTCTATAAAAGCAAAATGAGATGTAATTCACTGAGATAAACCAACCACAACGGACGAGCTTGTCTTGAAATATGGAACTGTTTACTTTAAGTTATGGTGAAATGGAGATAAATCTTCCAGATAGCCTTGTAATCTCGCTGTGGCACTGCTTTCTGTCAAGGGAAGTGTACCCTTTAGAGCTCTCTGTGTCTCCTAAATAATTACTGGCTTTGGACGGTAGAGTGCAGTGGAGAAAGTGTGATGATGGGCATTAGACGCCACCATCTGTCTTAAGCAGCCTCTCTCTTTAAGCCGCCCGTCTACTTTTGTGCACACCGGGATCCATTTGTGAGAAACTCCTTTGCTCTCTGGTTGGTCCAGGTCTCACAAACGCCTTCAGCCATTGCTGGCATTCTGTGCAGAATGAATCGACTCTCCTCCGGGCCATGAATGTGCTTCCACTCTGGATCTCAAGGCCCCCGGAATAGCTACATACAGCAATTCACTTAATTGTTGCCGGCCAGGAAACCTCTGTTAGATTTTATACACTTGTGCACACACATACACTGACACGGTGCACTCTCTGTGCAGCCTGGAACAGCAACAAAGCTCTTTCATACTGTTGCCACGGTAACCTGGTCAGGTCAAATCAGTTGAGCGGGCTTTCCTGATCAAAGCCGAGACCCTCCATATTGAAGGTGATGGAGCATCTAGAGCACATGTGTTAAAGTCAAGGCCCGCGGGCCAAATCTGGCCCGCCGTAACTATTTATGTGGCCCTCTAGAGATTAAAAGTTCTAACTGTCTAATCAAAGCAGCCGCTCTCCATCATGCAGCAACCTTAAGTACCACCACAACCTTTGAGCTCACTCATGATCTTGAAATGGAAATGAGTTTGACACCCCGAATCTAGAGTGTTAAGGGAGACCTATTATGGCATTTAATGGATATTTTAAACAGGCCTTAAATGTTATAAAAACAATCAAAAGCTTGTTTTTTCTACATAAATCAGAAATTCAGCCTCTGGGCCATGTCTCTATTTTTACCGCTTCTAACCTCCTTTTCTATGAGGGATTCTGAGGGGGCGGGGCTATGATAATGAGGCTCTGTTCTAATTGGCTGCCAGAATGACGTGTAGCAGGGGAGGGAACAAAGCCTCTCTCTGGGTAGAAGAACAGCGACTGCGTACACAAAGCGTGTCCCATGCGAGGGAGCTTTGGCGACAAAATCAATTCCATTGCTTTATTTTCTATTGGACTGTCCTAACTGGCCGCGAGTTTAAGGGTTTCAGTGTGGACAGAGAGCGTCCGATGTCACGCAGCTCGACGCGATAGTCGGACGCTCTCATGCAGTTATGACGTGTAACCTACGCCCTAGGCTCTGCGTTGGTGAAACGCTGAACCATAAATCAGCCTTTAGTCACCTCGTCTTCACAATAATTCACACAGGAAGAATTGAATTGAATTCTAAACAGTTACACCACAGTTATTTACTCCGATTCCTCATCATTTCATTTCTTATGTTACAAGACAAATGAATCATGTTAACTGTAAAGAAATCACAACACTGAATGTTCACAAATGGCAACTTTATTGTTAAAAAAAAACAACATAAGTTGTATATAAATAACATTTATGCACTATTGCTGGCTCAAGGAAGGACCGTGTGTCTTCTGAAGGTGTCGTTGAACAGATTCAGGTGCTTGGAAGATCTGAAACCATAAACAAAAAAAAAATTATTACGGTACTAATAGAGCTCCGTAACACGGAGTCACACCGGAGCTAAATACTTAGCCCATGCAAAGATCATACTTGTAAACAAATATAAATAACATAAAAAATTAACGTTCTTACCGCTGACTCCTGTGCAGTTGCCGGGTCCGTGCTGTGGGATCTGATCCTTTTATGAGGGTAAGTGTCGATGCAAAACCTCATTTTTACTGTCCCTCGTTGTTAAAACAGCCAGCGATACACTCCGCTTCCAAACAACGGCGGAAGCTCCGACCGGCGGAGTTAGTTGTGGGCGTGGTTTTAGCAGCGGAGGAGACCTATGGAAATCTGCGCCTGTCGTGACGTCACGTCAGGCGCAGATTCTGAACGGCTCGTAGAAGTCACAAGACACTGGACGGCTCATCCGGGCGGCTGTACAGACACTGCAGAATTTGGTTGCTTTTCTCCTTCTCTGAGTTGGCAGGGTGAGGGGAGACCACTTTATATATGTTAAAGCAAGAAAAAACCTGTTTTTCATAATAGGTCTCCTTTAAAGCCAAGGCCCGCGGGCCAAATCTGGCTCGCCATAACTATTTATGTGGCCCTCTAGAGATTAAAAGTTCTAACTGTCTAATCAAAGCAGCCGCTCTCCATCATGCAGCAACCTTAAGTACCACCATAACCTTTGAGCTTTGAGGATGATCTTGAAATGGAAATTAGTTTGACACCCGAATCTAGAGTCTTAAGGGATGAAATCATGACATAATCATGAAATTCATTTATTTTACATGCAAAATGGTTTGACTTCGAGATACATTAAAATGTATGTTTTACCATCCGTTAATGATTTAGTCTTGGTTTGTATATCCACTGGCTCAGTTTAAGGATATGGCGGCCCTTGCACTCGAAGAAATGTTTTAGTAACTTTACGCTGAGGGAAACGCTTGATTTCTGAACTTTTGCATAGAGAAACTACATCGCAGCTAAGCTGCTGCTGGCAGAAATGAGGATGAACTCTCCCTCTTTTTTTCTTTTTTCCTGCAGCGATTGTAGATCTATAGTCTGAGTCACTGGCTGTTGGTGCATGTAGGTGGAAACAACACATGCAAAGAGTTCAAATCGGTTCACTGCTGGTAAAAGGAGGCAAATTAAGACAATGAAAACTGGTGAAAATAGCTCTACAAATGCAACTTTTTTCAAATTTCCATTCAAGATCTTCAAATTTTTCACAAAATGTAGTAATGTTATGATTTTCTTTTGTTTTAGTTTGTGTTTTCTAGTATTTGGCATGCATCTGAGATGATTTCTGATGAGCTGCCTACTATTTTTTTTATATTTTTCTCCTACTTTTTACATCAATGTTCATTGATGTGAATGAGATGTCGTCTTGTTCAAATGTCAGATTTATAAAACACTTGAGTTTTGGCATCTCATATCTGATCTCATAACAACCCTACTTTAGAGGCATGAATGGAGATATCGGAGGTGACGAAATGAAACTTCATCCCCCTCTCCATAGAAACAGAGCCTACAAGTGGAAGATGGGGGGGCAGATGGGACTTTAGGAAGCCAGTGAGCTTGGAGGGAAAGAGGCATCAGAAGGCAAGTGATAGACGAGTACCTGACCTACACTGAAAACCGAAATGGAGGAATTGGTTTTATTTAAAAGAGTTTATTAGGGCCCGAGCACTGACAGTGCGAAGGACCTATTGTATCTGTAGGAATTCTTTTTATTATTTTCCTTCTGACGAAAGGAGTGCCTTTTTGCCCCCCTAAACGTGCCCCAAAAGTCACCAAATTTTGCGCCAGGCCTGGCGAAAAATTTGATATTTAATGGTTTGCATTAATGGCCGTGGCCTAATGGCTCAACAGCGCCCCCTAGAAAACTTTGTGCCTCAAGCCCCAAAATACGGTTTGGCGTACATGCACAAAAATCGTTACACACCTGTATCATGGCGCAACTTAAAGAAAAGTCTCTTGGCGCCATGGCCGAAACCCAACAGGAAGTCGGCCATTTTGAACATTTTTGATTAATCGTGTAATTTTGGCGCAATTTATGCCATTCCTTCAGCAGTTAATACGGCCCGAACCGTAACGTGCACCCAAGTGTGTTATACATCAAAATGTCCATCCTGCAACGACGCGCATTACTTTTCTCAGTCAAAAGCGTTACCGTGGCGACGATAGAGGCCAAAAAGCGCTCCCACCCTTCATCTGATTGGTCCATATTTGATAGTTCCTACTTTCTGTCATAACTTTTGAATGATTTGACGTAAAGACTCGTGGGTGGTGTCATCGGACTCGGTTTCGAGTCCTTGAACATAATTGGTGCAAATTAGCCCCGCCCCTTCTTCTGATTGGTCGATATTTGATAGTCCCTATTTCTGCCATAACTTTTGAATGGTTTGATATAGAGAGTCGTGGGTGGTTTCATCCGCTAAATGTCCTGAAGAATCTACATCAAGTCATACAAGCTTCCACTGCAGCCTGAACGTGCACAAGGGTGCGAGGGCCCGTTCATCGCTGCTTGCAGCTTTAATTTTATTTTAACTTGTAATTAATGAAAATGTTCCTTATAAACGGAAGGGAGGCCCACCAGAAAAGGTCTGGGAGCCACTGGTATGAACCGAGAGGGAGAAGGATGGCAGCAAGCTGAAAACGCGGTTGTTTTCCAGCCACAAGGATGTTGGCAGTTCTCCCTTCAGGCATTAGGCACATAAACCAAAAAACAAACAAAGAGCCCACTTGTTTGGTGTCATTATGAAAACAGATGACAGCCTCATGGATGTTCTGCAAAGTTCTTATAAGACGTCACATCGTTTGAAAACCGGAGGCCTGATTTATCCCGCTGTTCTGAGCAGACCGGGTCACAGATGCAGATCTGTCTTAATAACAAATAACTAAAACCATAATAGATTCACACGTTTTAACGGTTATTGATGGTGTGCCTTTAAAGGGAAGAAAAAAACAAAGTCGTTGTGCTACCTCCCCTTACGGAAGAGTATTAGGGCCAGGCAGGAGAAAAATAAAAAATAATATTTTAGAGGAGGAAGATTTTTTTTTTTTCATTGTGCACTTTGAGAAAAAAGCCGAAAAGTCGAGATTAATGTTGAAGTAGAATTTCGAGAAAAAAGTCGAAATGTCGGGAAAAAAATCAAAATGTTGAGAAAAAAGTCGAAATGTTGAGAAAAAAGTCAAAATTTCGTGAATAAAGTCGAAATGTTGAGAAAACAGGCGAAATGTTGAGGAAAAAAGTTGAAATATTGAGAAAAAAGTTGAAATTTTGAGAAAAAAGTTGAAATTTTGAGAAAAAAGTCAAAATTTCGAGGAAAAAGTCAAAATGTTGAGAAAAAAGTCAAAAGTTCGTGAATAAAGTCGAATTGTCGAGAAAAAAGTCGAGATTAATGTTGAAGTAGGCTACGATTTCGAGAAAAAAGTCGAAATGTTGAGAAAAAAGTCAAAATTTCGTGAATAAAGTCGAAATGTTGAGAAAACAGTCGAAATGTTGAGAAAAAAGTCAAAATTTTGAGAAAAAAGTTGAGATGTTGAGAAAAAAGTCAAAATTTCGAGGAAAAAGTCAAAATGTTGAGAAAAAAGTCAAAATTTCGTGAATAAAGTCGAAATGTCGAGAAAAAAGTCGAGATTAATGTTGAAGTAGGCTACAATTTCGAGAAAAAAGTCAAAATGTCGAGAAAAAAGTCGAAATGTTGAGAAAAAAGTCAAGATTTCGTGAATAAAGTTGAAATGTTGAGAAAAAAGGCGAAATTTCGACTTTATTCACAAAATTTTGACTTTTTTCTCGAAGTGCACAGTAAAAAAAAAAATCTTCCACTCTCGATTTTTTTTTTTTCTCTTGCCTGGCCCTAATACTCTTCCGTATCCCCTAGTAGTCACTGTTTAAAAAAAAAAAATGGCTCTCCAGGTAATGAATGGCGGGACACGTTGGCTCTTAGTTCCATCTGGTCCCCAGGGATAAATGAAAGCGCTTCCACGTTAGTTGAAAGGCGCTGCTTTGTTCTGCTGTTTGATGTCAGCAAGCTTATATTAAAACACGTCACTGTGGTCTTAAATTGTGAGCGGGATTTTCATTAACTGCGTGTTTTCATCGGCTTGATATGTATTTTAGAAGAGAGCAACCAGTAATTAGATGGATGCATTTAATACACGTCTTAAATACAAAGGCAGAATTGATGGTCTTAATCTTTTATTCAGGGGAACTCTAATTTGCATGAAAATAAGAACAAATTACTCCCCTTACCCTGAAAGATCCAGTTAGAAAACATTGTACTGACATTTTTTGCAAGTAGCAAAATCATAGTAATACTAATATCTGTTTGTTTGGGCTTTCACCTTTGGTTATTTTTTAGATCTGTTTATGTAAAGCACTTTGAACTTTCTCGTACATAAAGTATACTTGCCTTTGTTCAGTACTTTGGATGACAGATGAACTTTTTTGAGTTTCATTCTTTGTTGAAAGAAAGTCAAAGGAGGAAAAAGACTTCTGTGTTGGGAGACGGACCTAATTGGCCGCTGAGTTCAAGCCCCGGGCAGTAAAGGTTGCAGGTTTGCAGGTTGTTTCCCTTCATTAAAGACTTCAACCTGCAAATAAGTGCATGAACAATAAGGGCTAACGATTCCTAACGGAGCGTAATTCAGAGTAAACCACATTCTGTACTGTGAGTGGTTGCAGTAATATAGTACACATGATCCTAATGTGTACTATATTTAGTGAGCTAATGCTAGAGCATTTTGAATGAGGTAACTAATGGTATTGTAATGAGAAAATAAGCTTTTAATAATCTGATCTTGCTTGGGGTGCAGTATGTGGTCAGGGCAGCACTTCCTTCCTCGTATCAGCATGTTGTCGTTGAGTTACGCTGCTTTTTCAAGTGATTTCATAACAGTGTAAGGCCCAGTCCCAATCTCCCCACTACCCCTACTTTTCAGCCCTACCCCTAAATTTTGCGCGTTCCCGTGAGGGTAGTGGTGTCCCAATTCCTCTTTTCACCTAGGGGGAGTGGAGAAAACTAGTGTAGTGAGTATGAATCTGTCCCTACTGATCGAGGGATTTCCGATGCTCACTAGTTTGATCTAGGGCCAGAAAAATTTCCCAGAATGCTTTTCGTCGTCATTTGCGGACTGAGTCAAAAAAAAAAAAACATGGCGGAAATTTCTTATTTTTTAGTGAATAAAATCAATATTTTTAGTTTGTTTCTGCATAAAAATGCGTTTTGATTACATTTCTAGCGAGAAATATATATTTTACTTTCATTATATTCACTCAGTGAATGTACATAATCACTCGCTTGCCCGTTGTTGCGAAGATCACGCCAGAATAAAGGCTAATTTATGGGTCGTAGGTTATGTACCCTACGCCGTAGGCTCTGCGTCGATTTAACGCGGAACCATAAATAAGCTCCCCAGCCGGCCGGCAGGCAGAAATCTCGAAATTTTCGGGGCAAATTTCTTAACAGGCGTAGCTACAACTGTTAGATTTCATCTATTAAACCAACATTTATCTTCCTAAATGATTTATTTCAGCCAGAGGTAATTCTCCACAGAGCTGCAGGTTTCTCCCCGGGACGACTGCGCAGGTTGACCCGGCGATCACGTCTGTACTCCGGCTGCTGCTGCTGCATCTCGGGTCACATCGGGTCAAATTTCTTAACAGGAGTTATTTGGATAAACTGAGCCCAGGTTGGGGATCTTAACGGTTACTTTTACGACTGAAAAAAATATTAAAACTTAATAAAGTGGCATATTAACAGCGCTACAGCGGAAATTAAAACAGTTCTCGGCTCTCAACTTCCTGATTTTAGGGGTGGTGCTGAAAGTAGGAGTAGGGGGGGTATTGGGACAGGACCCTGGGAAGATTTCAAGTGCCCTTAAATTTGTGGCTTCTATTTTAGGGGTAGTGGTAGTAGGAATGGGTGATATTTTACCGTTCACGATAAACCGTCAAAAAAATTCCTCACGATAAGAATTTGTCATCTCGCTGTAAAAACAATAAATTCCCGTTGACGTTTTTGTGTAAAACTGATTTATGGTTCTGCGTTAAATCCATGCACAACGTACAGGAAGGAAGGAAGGAAGGAAGGAAGGAAGGAAGGAAGGAAGGAAGGAAGGAAGGAAGGAAGGAAGGAAGGAAGGAAGGAAGGAAGGAAGGAAGGAAGGAAGGAAGGAAGGAAAGAGGAAGGAAGGGAAAAAAGAAGGAAGGAAGGAAGGAAGGGAGGGAGGGAGGGAGGGAGGGAGGGAGGGAGGGAGGGAGGGAGGAAGGAAGGGAAAAAGAAGGAAGGAAGGAAGGGAAGAAGGAAGGAAGGAAGGAAGGAAGGACGGAAGGAAGGAAGGAAGGAAGGAAGGAAGGAAGGAAGGAAGGAAGGAAGGGAGGGAAAAAGGAAGGAAGGAAGGAAGGAAGGAAGGAAGGGAAAAAAGAAGGAAGGAAGGAAGGAGCAAGGAAGGAAGGGAGAAAACAAGGAAAGGAGGAAGGAAGGGAGAAAACAAGGAAAGGAGGAAGGAAGGGAGAAAAGAGGAAGGGAAGAAGGATGGAGAGAGCAGGAGGAAAGAAGGAAGGAAGGAAATGAGCCTGAAAGAAAGAAAGAAAAAAGGATAAATTCCCATTGATGACGTTTTTGTGTAACAAACATGGCGGATCTGAGAGCGAGATAGATTTATAGTTGAAAAGGTGGAGTTGAATTGGTATTTTTTTTATCGTCATTTTTATCGTTATCGGGAAATGCCAGAAATTATCGTGATACGTTTTTTAGTCCATACCGCCCATCCCTAAGTGGTAGTGAGGGAGGGCTAGTGGAAGAAAGTAGGGGGTGTATTGGGATTGGGCCTAAATTGCTGTCGGAGTGCTTTCTAAAAAGAGTTTTGTGGGGGATTCTGCTTATTGTTGACTTTGACGCAGGATTTTACAGTGCTCAAATGTTCAATATGGGTAATTACGGTACTTAACGTATTGGGCACAAGGCACGTTGCTGTCACAGCAGAAACGGTGGCTTTAGGATTATTGATAGTGTTATTGTTGCTTTTGTTTTTTACATGCTGCTCTGCAACAGTAACTGCCTGTGGATATCTGTGGATATCTGCGTGTGTTGCAGTAGTCGGGGGATGAACTGGTGGAGGAGGTGAGCAAATAAAACAAAAACAACAACAGCGTTAGATACGAGTCGGTTATAAATGGTAGTTCACTTCCAATAAACAAACATCGGGTTCAATACAAGCCGAGGCAGAGACATTAAACGGAACGGAAAGGCCAAGAAGAAAAATGCCTCGTCATAGTACTATAAATGTAAAGCAACTACGTTTTCTTTCCCATTGAACAATAAAAAAAGCACTTCATATCATAAGCTCATTATATCTGAGCTATAAAGTGATTATGGGCTTGAATAAAGCATTGTTCTGCTGTTGACGGGATTAAAGATGGCTTTAGAGGGAGAGAGCTGGCGTCGCTGCTCTCGGCTCCAGTGTTTTCTTTTTTTCTCTGAGCCAGAAGTGAACGAGGCCACACACTTGACTGTTTGCCAGCTGCGGCTCGCCCTTCATCCTTTCTTTTCTAACACATTTATCTCCTGCTCGCCGTCTATCCATCTACATTTGCACTGCTTTATTCTCTTTTTGAGGCCGACGCGAGGTGTCGTTTTTATCACGGGCGTGTTTGTCACCTGCACAGAGGTGTCAAGTAACAAAGTACAAATACTACGTTAGACTTTTTACTTTTACTCCTTACATTTTCACGCAATTATCTGTACTTTTTACTCCTTCCTTCCTTCCTTCCTTCCTTCCTTCCTTCCTTCCTTCCTTCCTTCCTTCCTTCCTTCCTTCCTTCCTTCCTTCCTTCCTTCCTTCCTTCCTTCCTTCCTTCCTTCCTTCCTTCCTTCCTTCCTTCCTTCCTTCCTTCCTCCCTCCCTCCCTCCCACCTTCCTTCCTTCCTTCCTTCCTTCCTTCCTTCCTTCCTTCCTTCCTTCCTTCCTTCCGTCTTTCCTTGTTTTCTCCCTTCTTTCCTTCCTGCCTCCCTCCCTCCTTCCTTCCTTCCTTCCTTCCTTCCTTCCTTCCTTCCTTCCTTCCTTCCTTCCTTCCTTCCTTCCTTTCTTCCTTCTTTCCTTCCTGCCTCCCTCCCTCCTTCCTTCTTCCCTTCCTCTTTTCTCCCTTCCTTCCTTCCCTCCTTCCTTCCTTTCTTCCTCCATCACTCCTTCCTTCTTTCCTTCTTGCCTCCCTCCTCCTTCCTTCTTCCCTTCCTCTTTTCTTCCTTCCTTCCTTCCTCCCTCCTTCCTTCCTTCCTTCCTTTCTTCCTTCCTACCTCCCTCCTTCCTTCCTTCCTTCCTTCCTTCGTTACCTTACTTAAGTAGAAATTTTTTTCACTGGAGTAATTATTTTTCAGACGACTTTTTACTTTTACTCCTTACATTTTCACGCAAATTATCTGTACTTTTTACTCCTTACATTTTAAAAACAGCCTCGTTACTCTACTTCATTTCAGCCTTTAAAAAAAACTATCCAGTTAAATTGCTCCATCTGGATAGAGTGAATTTGGTTGGGGTTGGATGAGAAAATATAAATATAATACCATTCCGACACCCTATTGGTTTGTACACGATCCATTGCACCTGCACATGACACAAATGGTTGCGCTCCAGCAGCAAAGGCTCCAGTTGCTTTTGCGGCTGAACCGAGCCTATTGGTAACTCTGTTGAATATTCTGTGCTTGACTGATGCAGATGTATAAAGTGTTTGTTAAATCGACGGATCAATCCTCCCTTTTACTTTCTGAGTCTGCCTTTTTATCATTTTTAACTTAAAGAGTGATAAAAACAAAAAATGGGAGAGGAAAAAAAGGAAATGAATGGAAATGAAACGACTGTAAACAATAAACACCACACTGGTATTAATATGCAACTAAACTTGGATGTACATTCCAATAAAGGTTAGGATAAATGATAACATGCCTCTGAAGTTTGACTTTTTGCACCATTACAATACTTATAGGCAACTAGTCATCATATCTGCTGCTCTCTGAAACACATGTTAGTGCCTCAATAGTACACATATATGGTTCTTTAATATATTTGCATTATACTAAGATGCATTCATTTTCAATGGCTTTTGTCCTTAATGGCCTTTTCCCCCTTACATTACTTTTACTTTTATACTTTTAGTTTAGAAACCAGTACTTTTATACTTTTACTTGGGTAAAAAACTTGAGTTGATACTTCAACTTCTACAGGAGTATTTTTAAACTCTAGTATCTATACTTCTACCTGAGTAATGAATGTGAATACTTTTGACACCTCTGCACGTGCATGGCGTGCAAGTCTTTTCAAGGTTTTAGGGAAATCCTTGAAACACGGAAGGCAGTAAATCTTTCATGAGTACAGCATTGATCTTTGTGTGACTGGATGGAAGTCTCTCTATGTGACAAAACGAAGGCTCCGTTGCATCAAGTTAAATGACATCCATTAACGCTGACATGATGATTTATTTCCTTTTATTTGTGACTCATCATCACTGTGTACATCCGCTCGCTGACAGCTCCGCCGTGATGTCAAACCTCCTCTGATGAGCTTTGTTTTCTCTGCCTGCAGAAAAACACAGGAGCGGTGAAGGCACAGGAGACGAAGGAGCGCTGGAAGGAGAAAAAGGTGGCCAAGCAGCAGAAGAAAGAAGAGAAGGAGGTGGTGGAGGAAGAGGAGAACGTCCAGCCCGTGGTGGACGCCCTGGAGAACGGCTTCCTCCACCACGCTCAGCGGGAGCAGGAGAGGATGAACGAGAGGCTGCTGAAGAAGACGTACTCCAAGAAGATCAAAACGGTCAGTGTCAGCTTCCCCGTCACAGCTGCTCACGTATGGGGCTAGAACAGTCTCATAATT
>NC_084595.1:7627795-7692078 GCF_033807715.1 Cololabis saira | reverse complement strand
CATATGCCCAAGCCCATGCAACTGGGAAAATCATCTGACGTTTCAAATAACTTCCATCACACACTGTGTATATTAAAGAAATATTAGAGTCAGTATTAAAATCTATTTTCTTGGTCCTCCTGTTGCTTTTTTTTTTATTTGGTCACAGGAAACGTCCATATTTGAGACACAAGTAAAGTGTGGTTGCAGGCAGTACTGGAGTTGAGGGAGGATGAGGGGGATGGCATCCCCCCCTGAAATAAAAACAGTAAAAATCATCCCCCCTGTAAAACTGCCATCCCCCCTTTCCATCCCTTATGTCATTTCATCGATGAATGCGGTTTTACTGCTATTTCAACATTTAGAGTCATCACCAGAAAAATAACACCAGAAAAATAACACCAGAAAAATAACTTGTTATTTGACAATTTTCACCTATTTCAAGTAAATTTTCACTTGAAGTAAGTAGAAAAATCTGCCAGTGGGAAAAGATTTATCTTCTCATTAGAAGCAAAAAAATATGGTTCCACTGGCAGATTTTTCTACGTATTTCAAGTGAAAATCTACTTGAAACAGGTGAAAATTGTTGTTTTTTCAGTGATGAGTCTTGTTTTAAGTGTGATGAGATTCTTTTACTAAATGAGACATTTTAACTAGAAATAAGACAAATATTCTTGTTAAGATTGTGAGTTTTTGCAGTGATCCATTTTACGTATCCTGTGAAGGACAGAGTCATATTGATAAGTTCAGAAAGTGTTTTTTATTGTTGTGTTTTGATGTATTGATGTAAGCCCAGTGGATATTTAAAGCTTACAGAAGGCTGCATTTAACTGCTGCTATGTCATTCCTGCAGTATTTCTGCAGGTGTTTTGGTCACTGCTATTATTTGTAATATATTATATTATTTGTAATCAGCACAAAGTATCTGTCCCCATATGATAAATCACCATCCCCCACAACTGGAGTTCTGGTTGCAGGTGATGGCCGTGCTTCCAGACCCTTGGGGTCACACTTCCACAACACCGCTGGCACCTTCCCTGGACGGATATATTTAGACCGCTGCTCACTGGCTGGAGCTGACACACAATAAAGGGGGTCAATGCTGAGTGTGTGAGGGTGGGGAGGGAAGGCTCGCCAATGTGACCGTACATTTATCGACCACGCCGTTGCCTTGGAGTGTTTGACAGCTCGAGAGAGCCGGGGCCCGGGGGACGTCCCACTGCATTAAGAAAGCTCTCTCCGTGGGCCGTGTCAGCCAATGAGCAGCCAATCCTCGGGGGGGCTGCCATGTTAATTAAATCCAGAGCTGTTTGTCGGTGCCGGCATATGATGCACAGCGCTATCGCTGTCGAGGCGAGATTGCTGCAACCCCTGCAAACAAATTTGCTTCCTCACCATGGAGGCAAGACATCTCACTACAGCAAAGACCGCAGTCATGTCAGGATCGGGTTGCACCCTGTTACTCAAGAGGCAAATCGGCAGGGCAGAAACGCAACACCGACCACAGGAAACCAACTGGGAATTATGAGGATTTCTGACTATGTCAAGCACCACGTAACTTCTGAAGGCCGAGAGAGAATCGCCTTCAGGTAAAAGCTCACAGGGTGGAAGCCACACACTAGGGATGGGCGAAAAAATACCAATTCAACTCCACCTTTTTAACTATAAATCTATCACCACATTCAGTCTTTGGAGCCAAATCACTGCTCTAAAAGATACTAAATACTACTAAACTACACCAATTAAATTGAATTAATAAAAACAAATTAAATGAGTTACACCTGTACTGCAAAACTGGAATGACTCAGATCCGCCATGTTTGTTACACAAACACGTATCAACGGGAATCTTCTTTCTTTCTTCCTTTCTTCCTTCCTTTCTTTCAGGCTCATTTCTTTCTTTCTTTCTTTCTTTCAGCTCATTTCTTTCTTTCTTTCTTTCTTTCTTCTTTCTTCTTTCTTTCTTCTTTCTTTCTTTCTTTCTTCTTTCTTTCTTTCTTTCTTTTCAGGCTCATTTCTTCTTCTTTCTTTCTTTCTTTCTTTCTTTCTTTCAGGCTCATTTCTTTCTTTATTTCTTTCAGGCTCATTTCTTTCTTTCTTTCTTTTTTTTCAGGCTCATTTCTTTCTTTCTTTCTTTCTTTCTTTCTTTCGGGCTCATTTCTTTCTTTCTTTCTTTCAGGCTCATTTCTTTCTTTCTTTCTTTCTTTCTTTTTTCAGGCTCATTTCTTTCTTTCTTTCTTTCTTTTTTTCAGGCTCATTTCTTTCTTTCTTTCTTTCTTTCTTTCTTTCTTTCTTTCTTTCTTTCTTTCTTTTCTTTCTTTCTTTCTTCTTTCTTTCTTTCTTTCTTTCTTTCTTTCTTTCTGGCTCGTTGTGCGTGGATTTAACACAGAACCATAAATCAGTTTTACACAAAAACGTCATCAACAGGAATTTATCGTTTTTACCGCGAGATACAAATTCTTACCGTGGGGAATTTTTTTGACGGTATATCGTGAACGGTAAAATATCGCCCATTCCTACTGCAACCCCTGCAACAAATTTGCTTCCTCACCATGGAGGCAAGACATCTTACTACAGCAAACACCGCAGTCATGTCAGGATCGGGTTGCACCCTGTTACTCAAGAGGCAAATCGGCAGGGCAGAAACGCAACACCGACCACAGGAAAACCAACTGGAATTATGAGATTTCTGACTATGTCAAGCACGACGGAACTTCTGAAGGCCGAGAGAGAATCGCCCTTCAGGTAAAAGCTCATAGGGTGGAAGCCACACATTAGGGATGGGCGGTATGGACTAAAAAAATGTATCACCATAATTTCTGGCATTTATCCCGATAACGATAAAAAAATACCAATTCAACTCCACCTTTTTAACTATAAATCTATCACCACATTCAGTCTTTGGAGCCAAAACACTGCTCTAAAAGATACTAAATGCTACTAAACTACAACACATAAATTGAATTAATAAAAACCAATTAAATTAGTCCACCTTTCTTCTTTCAGGCTCATATTTTTCTTTCTCTTTCTTTCTTTCTTTCTTTCCTCTCTGGCTCATTTCTTTCTTTCTTTCTTTCTTTCTTTCTTTCTTTCTTTCTTTCTTTCTTTCTTTCTTTCTTTCTTTCTTTCTCTTTCTTTCTTTCTTTCTTTCTTTCTTTCTTTCTTTCTTTCTCTTTCTTTCTTTCTTTCTTTCTTTCTTTCTTTCTTTCTTTGATTTAACAAAGAACCATAAATCAGTTTTACACAAAAACGTCATCAAGGGAATTTATCGTTTTTACCGCGAGATGACAAATTCTTACCGTGGGGAATTTTTTTGACGGTATATCCTGAACGGTAAAATATCGCCCATTCCTACTGCAACCCCTGCAACAAATTTGCTTCCTCACCATGGAGGCAAGACATCTTACTACAGCAAACACCGCAGTCATGTCAGGATCGGGTTGCACCCTGTTACTCAAGAGGCAAATCGGCAGGGCAGAAACGCAACACCGACCACAGGAAAACCAACTGGAATTATGAGATTTCTGACTATGTCAAACACCATGAACTTCTGAAGGCCGAGAGAGAATCGCCTTCAGGTAAAAGCTCACAGGGTGGAAGCCACACATTTGTGTGTAAGCCACACAAATGAATAAATGGGCTAAAATAGCATCACCACGTCAAATCTAAACTGCATTTGACAGCTTCATCCCATCAACTGATGAAATGGAGCGACACATTCCTGTAACTGGAAGCCTACAGTACAGGCTTCCCTGCACCAGAATGTAAAGACTGAGAAAGTGAAGCAACAATTCATGGCTTCTTAACAAATACCGTCAACTAGAGATGGGCAGTATGGACTAAAAAATGTATCACGATAATTTCTGGCATTTATCCCAATAACATTAAAAATGACACTAAAAAAAATACCAATTCAACTTCATCTTTTTAAATATAAATCTATCTCACTCTCAGATCTGCCATGTTTGTTACACAAAAACGTCATCAACGGGAATTTATCCTTCCTTCCTTCCTTCCTTCCTTCCTTCCTTCCTTCCTTCCTTCCTTCTTCCTTCCTTCCTTCCTTCCTTCCTTCCTTCCTTCCTTCCTTCCTTCTTCTTCCTTCCTTCCTCCTTCTTCCTTATTTTCATTCATTCTTCCTTCCTTCCTTCCTTCCTCCCTTCCTTCTTTTCTCCCTTTTCTTATTTCCTTCCTTCCTTCCTTTCTTCCTCCCTTAATTCCTTCTTTTCTCCCTTTCCTTATTTCCTTCCTTCCTTCCTTCCTTCCTTCCTTCCTTCCTTCCTTCCTTCCTTCCTTCCTTCCTTCCTTCCTTCCTTCCTTCCTTCCTTCCTTCCTTCCTTTCCTTCCTTCCTTCCTTAATTCCTTCTTTTCTCCCTTTCCTTATTTCCTTCCTTCCTTCCTTATTTTCATTCTTCCTCCCTCCCTCCCTCCCTCCCTCCCTCCCCTCCCTTCCTTCCTTCCTTCCTTCCTTCCTTCCTTCCTTCCTTCCTTCCTTCCTTCCTTCCTTCCTTCCTTCCTTCCTTCCTTCCTTCCTTCCTTCCTTCCTTCCTTCCTTCCTTCCTTCCTTCCTTCCTTCCTTCCTTCCTTCCTTCTTCCTTTCCTTATTTCCTTCCTTCCTTCCTCCCTTAATTCCTTATTTTCTCCCTTTCCTTATTTCCTTCCTTCCTTCCTTCCTTCCTTCCTTCCTTCCTTCCTCTGCCACAGCAGAGGCTCACCGGCCAGATGAATGATGATTGGTGTGTAAAGTGTATGAAAATATTGCCATGCAGAAAGGGAACTAGCAAAGCCGTCATGGATAAATGAAAAGCAGTCGACTACTTTCAACAGAATCCCTGATCTATCATCCTCCTATGGACACTGTTGTAATATCACTAAATCAACTAAACCTAAATCCTCATTAGAGCGAATTTAGAAAATCAGGCTGCGAAATGGAAAACCCAAACACAATCTGTAAATTCAAGCTAAAGCAGATGAACGGAAGGATTGTGGATTAACGGGAGAGATTTGCCACTCCAAAGTCACTCTCACACCAAACGGAGCCAAATCAAACATCTCAGTAATACTGTGACAGATGGATAATTGTGTCATGTTGTTATCTGCTCACTTGCTCGGTACCCAGAGGGGATTCTGGAGGCTTTAAGCGCAAATGGTAATTGTTTTAGAGTGCTGATGCTAGTCGAAAAAACATAAACCTCGTCTCCAGGAAATTCTGTCTTTTTCGAATTTGAAGTAAGTCCAAAATGTGAATCTTTCTAATATATGGTCGGAATTTGTATTTGTTTTGGGGCTTTTTCGCTTTGTTTCACTGATCCATCTGTCAAAGCATTTTTACTAGCTACATTTAACCCTTGTACTGTCTTTGGGTCAAAATGACCGAATTCTCCTTCCTTCTTCCCTTCCTCTTTTCCTCCCTCCTTCCTTCTTCCTTCCTTCATTCTTTCCTCCCTTCTTCTCCTCCTCCTTCCTTGACCGAATGACAGCACGAGGGTTAAAAAGAAAGAAAAATGGCAAACACTGCACTCGAAACTGAACACGCTCGCTGGACAGTTTTCTCTCCAAAAGCCCAACAGAATCAGCCTGAGTGCATGAATCATCACTGAATCATTTCTAATATTCATCTAATCACAATAAGGTGCATGTGAAAGAAGCCACCACGGTTGTGTGTGTGTGCGGTCCATTTGTGCAGGTAAGTAAGCGGCTTTCCTACAAGAAACCAGGGGATTCAGGGCAAATAAACATGCTGTAATCAAATGCGGGCTGTGGCTGCAAATTGCTTTGGGCTGTAATGAAACAGGTTGTGGGGAGCGGGCGAGACCACCGCGCAGGACTAAGCCTTCGTCAAGGGAGCCTGATCCCATCAGTGCAGGCTGGAATATCAACAACAACTACTAGCTGGGGGTATTCAGTGTCACAGTGCACCAGAAGAAAGATCTAAGTCTGTATGAAGAAGAGAGAGCTGTGCAAAAGTTATATAAACGTTAAAAAATGACAGAAACCCAATAGGGCGTGGTCACCAAGGTGCATTCTGGGACGCGGGGGCCGTGTTGGATGCCTCGTGAGTGTAAACAAACAGTGTAGTAGCAGCGTAGTAGCACCAAGTGAACAGACGGAACACAAAAAAAAGATGTTAAAATGCCGGAAAGGAACTGGAATTTCCCGCGATACCTTAACAAGGAAGCCAGGGAGCGGTATATGGAGAAAATAATGATTATTAACGGTTTGGGTCCCATATGAAATCCCTACTAGTGAGGACTTACTGCCGCAATTCTGCACAACCGGCGTCTTCAGCTACCCTTGTTTAGGAGTGTTTGGCAGCTGCTTTGGTAAAGTTTGACTCGCCATGTGTTTCAATAAATTTGTACAACATACAGTACATGTTTTGTATTACTCTTACTTTTTCTTTTCTTTTTTTTGACTGCTGTATTATGCGGAAGAGGCTCCGAGGCGTGAGCAATATTTTTGTTTTCCTCGTGGGATTATTTTTTTCCTCTGCAATTACAAATAGAGTTAAGATTTTTTTTTTCCTCAACAAACTAGTTTTATCTGCAGATTGGGGTTAATCGGAGCGCAGAGAGCTGGCCAGCAACTGCATTTAGCTGGAGAAGAATCAGGAATAAAACCCGTATGAAAGATCGACCCCGGTCTGTGTGAGTGTTTGTTTGTGGTTTACTGTGGAAGGTTATGTTTGGTCGTTACAGCCGCGATCCAAGCGAGCCGACAACTCTTTTACTCTTTTACTCTCTTATCTCAGATACTTGGCCTCCGTGGTTCTTCCTCCGAGCAGGAAAGCGGTGAAAAGTTAAACCATTAGCGATCTTTTCCCCACGTCTGTTATGTGTGGAGCTGCTGCAGCTACAACACAGCAATGGGTTACCATGTTTTACAGAATAACGGAAAGTAACGATTACAAGTAAGACACAACGAAGAGGGAGCACGTCTGTACACAGTGCTCAGTGGTCCGAAAGAGCAGCTAATGTAGCATCCGACAGGGCGGCTCCGCCAGGTGATGACGTCAAGACGACCAAGCCTTATAGTGCTGTAGATTTCAATGAAACCTGTTCATCCCCAAGAACTTCAGAGATAGATTACAGATATGATATTAAAAACGAGTAAACGTCGGTATGTTGCGTGGATGCTATGATGCTAAAGTGGCACAGACTTGACATATCAGACGTAAATGCAAACGTCACTAGCCATCAGCCACTCCAAACTTTAGGTTAAGAGCACCTCACAGCAAGCTTCTTTGAGGCTTATCTGCCTCGTCTTATCTGAGAACCGTGGAGGCCAGAGCTGGCTGATACATCCTCATAATTTATGAGCAATTAGGGCAGGTAGTGTAGGTCCGCAAGCTCCACTCAAACATCACAGTGAGTGGAAAAGCATGAGTCATGGATGATGATGTGATGTCGCCTAAGGCTATGAGCTCATTTCATTCACACTGGTACGGCTTATTAACTGGAAACTAATATGATTCTAGTTGTCACTTGTCACTCAACTGAATCGAAAGTCACCACTTGGTTCATTTTTTTTTTTTCCACATGCACAGAAATCAATGGCCACCACCGAGAGGGGAAGGCACCTCTTCTTTTAATTATACCGGATCCACCAGCATCCCTTAATAAGCACAGTCCATTTGCATGCAAATCAGACCAATTACTAGCACGTAGCTGGCACGTGAGTATCATTTCACGTAGCGGCATATCATGCCTCATTTACTTAGCATAGAAACATAAGCTTCTATGTAGAGTTCACTGTTATTCTCTGTGTTCACTCAACACATATTTAGCACTTGAATAAGAAAACAATTATTGCTGTTAAATGTGTAAAACAGAAATTGGATAATTATCTAGCGTCACTTTCTAATTCAACAGTAAAAAAAGCAAAGGACAGTTTTTTTTTCCAATAAACCTTTTTTCTGGGACACAACAACACTGAAAACATCAAACATTGACTAATTTGCAGCTTCTGAGCTAAAATAACCACAAAGTGTCTCACAATACAACCACAAGTGATGATGCAAGAAGTCATTACTACACTGAGTAGAAGAGACGTGGCCTTGGGAATGATGGCAGAAACAACCAGCAAGAGATCAACTCACAAGTTTTATGGACATTTGATGACATGCAACTAGTTTATCAAAGCAAACTTCTGAAGCCAACTGTGGTCTCAACTAAGGGAACTATCCTAAAGTGTCCTAATAAAACAGAGAATTTTATTACAGTCAGTACTGGAGTTGAGGGGGGATGAGGGGGGACGGCATCCCCCCCCCCTGAAATAAAAACGGTCAAAATCACCCCCCCTGAAATAAAAAACGGTCGAAATCATCCCCATGTAAAACTGCCATCCCCCCTTTCCATCCCTTATGTCATTTCATCATTTACTGCTATATCAACATTTAGAGTCATCACCAGAAAAATAACACCAGAAAAATAACTTATTTGACAATTTTCACCCTGTTTCAAGTAAATTTTCACTTGAAATAAGTAGGAAAATCTGCCAGTGGTATTCTCATAACTTGATGCCTTCGGACCTCCTCAAAAATAAATGGGAGACAGATTTAAAGGAGCAAATTACAGACGACACTGGCACAAATAATACAGGGAATTTTTTTTTTTTTTTTTCATCTTCCATCTGTCTTAGACATGCTGTCATTCAGTTTAAAATTGTACATCGTCCGCACTGGTCTAAAGTAAAGCTCTCTAAGATCAGTGCTGATATCGACCCCACTTGTATTAGGTGCGGGCGAGATCCAGCCACTCTCCTACACGTGTTCTGGACGTGTCCAAAGCTTCGCGCTTTCTGGCAGCCCATCTTTGAGACCTTTTCTAAGATCTTTGCAAAAAGGCTTGCACCGTCTCCATTCATTGCACTTTTGGTGTAACTCAGATAGACTCCCAGCTAGAGATGTGGGAAAGAATAATTGGTGGCTTTCTGCTCTCTCCTCGCTAAGAGACTGATATTGTTGAAATGGAAAGATCCAGCACCTCCAACATACAGTCATTGGTTTGGGAAATTATGTACCACATCAAGTTGGAGAAGATCAGATACACAATTAGGGAGTCTACTAGAAAATGTTATAACATTTGGCAGCCTTTCTTAATGTTTGTTGAAGATATGGAGGCAGACAGTATAGTACTCTAAACCTCTGTTACTGTCCTCAGTCATCTTTACTATTGTATCTCTTTTGTTGCCGTTTGCTGCTCTTCTTGTGTGTTCTGTTGAACTAGGGCTGTTCGATTAATCAATTTTAAATCGTAATCGCGATTATGTAATTCGAACGATGTTAAAACATGAAAATCGTAAAATCGATTTTTTCACTTTTTTTTTTCTTTACCTTGTCTGCACACATATTAATGATTGATACCATATTAATGATTGATGGAAATACCTCTCAATACCTGCGACAAGTGCCCCATTACACACCTTTACCTCCTTCATGGGTTGCATTATTATTTAGCATGCAAAGACCCAGTTTAGTTTAATTAGAAAATGTCTTGTTTTATTTAATTGGAAATATAACTTGCTGTATGTTTGCAAGTGCTGATTTGCTGATTTTTTTTCCAGAGATAAAACTTATTTTACAGAGTTTTGCACTTTATTCATTCATTTTTGGTTTAATAAGAGCAAAGTTTGCACTTAAAGCCCAATGGGGCAAATGTTAAATAAAAAACAGCATATTTGAAATCATTTCTTTGCCTTTTGTCAATTCACAAATAATCGTAATCGTAATCGAAAATCGGATTTTGAAAGAAAAAAAATCGAGATTTTATTTTTGGGCAAAATCGAACAGCCCTATGTTGAACTTATGTTAAACTGTAAAACTAGGGCTGGGCGATATGCAAAAAAAGTGATCACGATTTTTTTTCCCATATTGAACGATCTCGATTTTTAATCACGATTTTTTTTAAATCAGAAGATCCCCCCTCCCTTCTGGAATAAAATAGAAAGAAACCAGAGATTAGTTGTTTTTTTATTAACAAATAAAGCAAATAGCATGTTTTAACAGAATCCAGAATGCTACCAGTGGTACCCACCGAAAAAACTAGGGATGCACCAAAATGAAAATTTGAGGCCGAAAACTGAAGCGGAATAAAATTTAAAGACTTTGCTGAATACTGAGTACCGAATAGCCTACGGAATGCGGTTGTTCACAGTTTTTCATTTATTTTGCCATTTTTTCACAATTGCATAGATAAAATTGCAATGACATTATTAAAAACAAAAACAGTAAACTAATATGATTTGAGCCACTGTCAAGCAGCTGGCGATGCGGTTGCTTAAATTGACCAACAGGTGGCTCTCTAACATCACAGATTGTGTACTGTGCGTGACTCTGACGCTGGTTGGTAATTAAGGAGTTAAAACTCACTTGCCACTTACGGGACTCAGTAGTCAGCAGAAACGGCAGTTTTATTACATTTATTAACTGTAGTACCGCTATTATGAGAGGTTATTTCTCACAGTATTAGCCTAAAAGGGACTTAAGGCTGATTTATGGTCCCGCGTTACACCAACGCAGAGCCTACGGCGTCATCTGGTGAGCTCTGCTTGTTGCCTCCGCGTTCCGACACAATCACTCCGCTGAGCGCGCACACACACACGCACACACGCACGCACGCACACACACACCCATGTCGGGGCCGCGGAGTTTCTGAAGTCGGCGGTGATGAGTAATTTGTGGTACAAGCAGAGCGAATCACAACTTTAATGAGTGCGGTTCGAATACAAAATACATCCATCACGAAGGGCATTTTGTGAATCCATCACACCCTCCTCCTGTACGCTCCGGAAGAAGTTGTCCGGCGAAATAAATAAATAAATAACCGCTAACCGTGAGTCCCGGTCGGCTCGAAGCTAAGCTAACGCTAGCCTGCGGTTGTTGTCTTGTAGTTTTATCTCTCTGGTCACGCTTGCTCCCACCGGTGCAGGGGAGGCAGATGTGACTAGTTTTACTGCTATGGTCATGCAACTTGCCGCGGCATGTCATGCATGATCAATTAATGCAGACAGCGCGGGTGCCAGGAAAGCGGGTTGTGATTGGTTGTCGTGCACTTTGCTGCAGCATGTTTTGCACGTGATCGAGAAAGTAGACCCACAGCTGATCACCGTGATCGAACTTAATTTGATCGCGATCACAAATCGAGATCGTATAATCGCCCAGCCCTACTGTAAACTATAACTTGTAAAACTAAATAAAAATACCTTGATCAAAAATGTTCCTTCAGGGGATATTTTAAAAAGTTAAAAGATATTTGTGCCATCCTAAGCAGCATATCTACCCACCACAGATATCCTTACTTGACTAAGCCCTATGTAGGAGGCAGGAGACAATCATGACTGGTTACTGCAACGGCTGAGCCTACACGGGAGGTTGAGATCCTGATGTGGCATCAGTTTTTTCATGATCCTTGGAATTCCAAAGTCCCGATTGTGATGTTAAAACATACAAGTTTTCCAAAGATATAGTGAGTTATATCCACAACAGCAGCTCTATGAATCACAGCAATCTCTTGTCAGTCTCAGCAACATCCCACAAGGAGCTGTGTTTTATTTGTCATTTGTAACATAATGAGATAGAGGAAATAAATATAGGAGGGTGACTCAGGGGAACCTCCTCTGCGCCTGAAATCATCCTCTGACATCCAACATACCACAGATTAATGACAGGAACAGACTTATCGGCACGTGGAGTATCAGCCAGTGACAGATGAAGGCAGTGTATCAAAGGGCAGGATGTCAGGAGCCACTGATCACTCATGAACAACACAACGTGGCAGGGATGCACCGGCATCTGTTGACGTCTCCCCAACAAACCATATGCCCAGTGGCGGAGCGCAGGTCTCAGTACAGAGGGGGTGGAGCATTCTCCATGGGCCCTTATGATAGTCATTTTAACGTTCAACAACACCTCATCCTACCCATTAAACAACATTTATTCTCACTTTTATTGAGCCAAGCATATAGGCCTATGCTGCAGAAAACAGAGTAAAGTCACAAACTTGTTCAGAAGAACACACACACACACACATAGGCCTGACAGCTGTCAATCACATAATGAATTTAACTTGTAATGCACTTTTTTTATTTCACCTTTATTTATCCAGATAAAAAACCCATTGAGGTCAAGACCTCTTTTCCAAGGGTGACCTGGCCAAGGAAGGAGCAGCACCCGTCCACACACAAATAACAGCAATCGTAATAAACGTAATAAACATTAAAATGAGAGTGCAAACTGTTAGCGAATAAAGTGCAATAGTGGTGACTTCAATAATATGTAAAAAACAACTTCAGAGATAATTTAAAATTTAAGAACACGGGCACATGTAGTTTAAAAACACAGGCACTGCCGAAAGGATTCCTGTTGTCGTTTTTTCAGAAGTGAGCGAAAAGGCTTCAAAAGAAACAAGTTCAGGCATTTTCAGTTCATTTTGTAAGGTGCATTCAATGAATCTCAAAGTGCTACACTTAGACCATTATTCATTCATACACATTCTCACCGGTGATGGTAAGCTACATATTGTAGCCACAGCTGCCCTGGGGTAGACTGACAGAAGCGTGGCTGCCATATCGCGCCAAACGGCCCCTCCGACCACCACCAACATTCATACACACTCAAACACATTCACACGAGGCAAGGTGGGTAAGGTGTCTTGCCCAAGGACACTACGACAGCAACTGGGACAGAGCGGGATTCGACCCGCCAACCTTCCGATCATTGGACGACCCGCTCTACCACCTGAGCTACTGCCGCCCCATAGCAGAGCCCACATGGCTCTGAAAACTCAGATAGTCACGGACTGACTCAGTTCCATCTTTGATACAGCTTAAATACAAAAAAAAAAACATAACTGGTCTAAAATGACACAATCTATTTAGGTAGATATAGACACAGCGGTCTATAACATCATTTCTGAGCTCTAGAACAGAGAATAGACTCGGCGGTCTAGTTGACAACAACACAAAGCACATTTAAATAGGCAGGTGGTCAAGGCTACACAACATTCTGAAAAAGAAATTATTTATGAAGGTTACACTGACTCACCAAAGCTGGTTGACTCTTCCATAAAACTTTGTACATGCTTAGTCCTCTTTTAAAGTTTAGAGCTCATCTCCTTCATGGCAGCAAATTTGCTGAGTCTGCAAATTGGCTCAAACTGTTAAGCCTGATTTATGGTTCCACGTTACACCAACGCAGAGCCTACGCCGTAGGGTACGCAGCGATGCGTACGTACGTTGCGCGTCGCCGCGTATCCTACGCCGTAGGCTTCGCCTTAGGCTTCGCCGTACCCTACGGCGTAGTTTCTGCGTCGATTTAACGCAGAACCATAATTCAGGCTTTACAGCCAATCAGCGTTGGCTCACAGCCTTGATGCGTTCAGGACAGTTGTAAAGTAAGAATTAGCCTACACTGGCCGCACAATGCACATTTTATCGTAATTATAGCCTGCAATTTACGATTATATATGAACGTATCACACAAAACGGGGCCTTATCATTGGGCCCTATGAGCTTGTGGGCCCCGGGGCGCCCGCCCCCTCGCCCCCCCCTCTGGCTCCACTACAGCATATGCCGCAGATTATGAACTTTTCAGGCAAGAAATTTGGGAAATTAAGTAATCAGAGCCGTGCAGCCCGCAGTAGCTGCCAAACACTTAGAACAAGCAAAACATTAAAACTGAATAGGCTCAGCTGTCAGATGATTACAGGGGAGACATCACAAGTACCGGCTCGAAAGTCGTCCACTTTGACCAAGAAAAACTTCAACTTCCTTTTATAGTCCAGGGGCCAGAACCCAAAATTTCACTTGTCAGTATCACTCAAGGTTACCAAACTTGCTTATAATTTTTGAAAATATCCATGTCTGTAGATGATATTTTGGTATGATAACCTTCCTGAGTGGCAGCTGGATCAGAGTTATCAGCTCATGAAGTTAAAACCCCCTTCAGAAAATTACATTTTAGATGCTGCTGCATATCCTGGTTTAGACTCATGTACAGGAAATCTGTCAATGTTTCACAATATTGTCTTTGGTATCATTTTAAAAGGGAACCTTTTAAGCATTCATTCAAGCTAAGATGTGAATCTTTCTGACCAACACAGAGGTCACTGCAGCTCTTTAAACTATAAACAACACACATTTTTACACAATTTTCGCCTAAATGATATACTATCTTTAAGCCCTGTGTCATCTAGGAACAACAGAGACACAAAATACAAAAACTGGAATACTCACAGGACCATAAGGATTTAGGAAATGTATAATATCCCCCTAATATATCATTATTACAGGTCATTGTGAGCCTTAAACTAGAAGAGCATCATTAGGCTCCTATGAAACTATAACAGCCACTAATGTCACAAACTGGTCTTACCATGCAAATACATGACATAACAATGAGATAAGGAACCAGCTTACTTTTATAAACTAGAGAAACTAGAGACTAAATTAGAGACACAAAATACAAAAAAAGAATAAATACAAAAACTGGAATATTCACAGGACCATAAGGATTCAGGAAATGTATAATATACCCAATTTAGAATCATCAATTAACCTGAAGGGGTGGGTAACTTCATGAGATGATAACTATGATCCAGGTGCCACTCAGGAAGGTTTATCATGGCAAAATATCATCTATAGACATGGATATTTTCAAAAATCACAAGTAAGTTTGGTCACCTTGAGTGGTGCTGATATCTGATCTGGAACATGGACTATTATTGCCACACGGTTGGGCCGGTGGAATTAGTTTCACGGTGCAGGTGGAAGCCGCAAATATACACCACAGCAATACAAAAGACAGAGTAATAATAACAATGCAGACAAAACTGGACAAGGCACACAACAGCACATATCAAGACAGGACGACCGAAATAGGACAAGGAATTAAGCATTGAGTAGTCGTACGGCCGAGGGAAAGAAAGAGTCGTTGTATCCCTTGTTCCTTTTACCCAGTGACTTATATATAATCCTCCTCTGGGAGCGGAGGCGCTTAAACAGATAGCTAGCAGGGTGTGAGGGCTCCTCAATTATTTGAGTTGCCCGTGTGATGGTGTGGTGTTTGTAAAGGGAGTCCAGTGGTGGGGAGTTCATGTTTAGTGATTTTGGAAGCCCTTTTAATTATCCTGTCCAGTCTGTGTAGAACAGGGGTGTCCAAAGTCGGTCCTCGAGGGCCTGCATGTTTTAGATGTGTCCCTTTTTTTAATCAAACCGTGATACAAGGAGCTTCAACAGAACTATCCAGACTTTGATGACAAGGTGGTGACGACCGTTAATTAGAATCAGGTGTGTTGATGCAGGGAAACAACTAAAACATGCAGGACAACGGTGTTCTGCCAATCCATGCTACCTGCCGAGAAATGCTACTTTGTGGTTCTGCGCACAGTCGATTTTCAAAGTTTGATTGCCACGTCCATCATTTCTTGCACAATGTAAAATTGATAATATGGGATGTTGAGTATTTGATCCTTCAAAATACACGACCCATGACATGAATTGCATTACACTTTGTGAACATTATACGATAAAGAGAGAAAAAAAACAATTCTATCGCTTTATTTGATATTCATTCAGTCATTCGCCGTTATTTAGCCAGGCAGGTCATTAAGAACACATTCTTATTTACAATGACGGCCTGGCAAGAGACAAGGACCATTTGGGGGGGAAAGGAAGTGGGCTAGGGAGTAAAACACAGTAAAATTGTAGCTCTGCGAAGGTAGAAAACCATAGCATTGTTTGGCAAAGCAGCAGAAATTGGCAGGACACCGACTTTGGACACCCCTGATGTACAGTAGAATATGGAATAAAACTTTATTAATCTCACAGAGGAGAAATTTGCTTGTGCAGCAGCAAACATACACACTCTCAAAAATTTTTAGTATGAGAATGTATAAAAAAAAGTATATCCTAAAAAGAAAAAATAACCAATAACCAATACAGAATACACAAAAGAAATACTAAACAGACATATTAGTAGTGTATGGATGTAAAAAGCACCCAGGGTAATGATCCAGCTCATCCTTACCTCCAGACGGTCCAGGCTGATGAAGCTGGCGATGGCAAATCCATCAATGATATCCTCCTCCTGCGAGCTGGACTCGCGTCTCTTGCGCCGGGGGGGGCGCGGGGCTCTGGCCGCCTTCCTGCCGGCCAGGGGGGCCAGGGAGGCGGCCAGGGGGGGCGCCAGGGAGGCGGCCAGGGAGGGGGCCAGGGAGACGGCTACTGCTACCGCGTCCCCCCCCGGGCTGCGTCCCTCCCTGTCGGAGCCGGAGGAGTTGTTGTTGGGGTCGGGGCTGCGGGAGGAGCGGGCTGTGCGGGCTGCGTCTCCGGCAGTCTCCCGCAGCCCTCCGCACCCGCTCCCGCTTGGTCCGGCATCTCCGAGCCTGCTGCAATTTCCCATCCATAGTGTTAGAAAAAGAAAAAAAATAATAAAAATTGGAGGGGAAAGGGGGGTGAATAAATAAAAAAAGAAGAAAAAAAAAGAAAAACCAAAGAATTGTAACTCCACAGTACGTGCACGCCTACACGCTCCCGCAACCGTGTGAAGAGCAAATTGCCAAATAGGCTGCGCTAAAACGCACCGAATATGTGTGTGCGTGTGTGTGTGTTTATACCTATGTGTGTGTGTTTATATGTGTGGGTGTGTGTGTGAACGGCAAATATAGGCTTTAAACACTCAGTGACCTTGAGTGTAAAACCTCCCCAATCTCCATTATGTCTCCAAATGTTCAAGTATCCCACCGACCCGGGCGGCGCAGCAGCAGCAGCGGCAGCAGCAGCGGCGGCTGCGGAGCTGCGGATCCGCGGATCAACGCGCGGTCGGCGGTTCCGTCACGATCGCCGCACCGGTGTCACAAACAGCGGTGGCAGTGAGTGGAAAAGCAGGTGCAAAAAAAAAAAAAAAAAACACAAAAAAACAGCGAAAACACTTCCAAATCCACACGCTATATTACTACACGCCCGCTTCGCAACTTTTGTTGCGGAGGAGGGGGTGATAACAGCGGCGGCGCAGCGCAGACGCGCAGCGGCAACGCAGGGAAATCAGGGAAATCATGTCTGGCCGCTGTTGTTTTTTCCACCTAAAACCCCAACGATCCGAGGCTGTGGTGGAAAAGGGAATAAAGAAAGAAAAAAAAGATAGATCGGGGTAGTATACCCGCCCTGGAACCGTGCACGGACAAGTATAACGCTCGTCGCTCCGTTGGTTTGATAATCCCCGGTGCGTTGAGTTTTTAAAGCATATTCCTCTCTGCGCCTGCGGGCAAAAGGATACCAAGTCCGAGAGCCACTTATATCCTGAATAAACCAACCATCCAGCGTGTAATCAAACTCCACAAGGCGATTTCCCCAGCACAAATACTGTTGAGTTTCCTATAAATCCACTCCCGTCCGTCCCTGCATGGGCTCGCTCAGCCGCTTCAGCCGCTCATGGTATTTCCAATTCGCATAATAAGGCTTTGATAAGTGTCCTTAAAGCGACAGGAGTGATTAAAATCTCCTCTGCCCCCCTTTCTCATTCCCTTCATCCGAAATTAAGAGAGGCAAGTCAAGCTTCAGAAAAACCCACAGAACTGACGTATTTCCGCCACCCCCTGGCCCTAGAATTTAACCATTGGAAGGAAACTGGTGTTAGAAAAAAAAAAAAAAAGAAAAGAAAAAGGGTGGCAGTGGTGGGGAATGAATGAATGAATGAATGAATTGTTTATTTCGGTTACATTACATTATTTGCAATTCAAACTGTGTGTGTGTGTGTGTGTGTGTGTGTGTGTGTGTGTGTGTGTGTGTGTGTGTGTGTGTGTGTGTGTGTGTGTGTGTAAATGACAAAACACTTTCATACAAGTTTACACTCATCAGTTTCACACAAAAAATAATAATAAACTCTGTAACCGAAAAAGGAATAGGCTGAAGCCAAAGCTTATATTTGCCTACCCTGTACTTTCCAACAGAAAACCCAGATTATCTGCAATATGAAAAGAAACAAAAGAGAAATTTCCCTTTAAATTGTTCTGCTTAACTAAATTATACTCCAATCATTAACATTGTAATCCTTAATTATTTTACTTTTTTCAATATTTTTTTAAAA
Organism: Cololabis saira; assembly: GCF_033807715.1. Classification (NCBI taxonomy): domain Eukaryota; kingdom Metazoa; phylum Chordata; class Actinopteri; order Beloniformes; family Belonidae; genus Cololabis; species Cololabis saira. The sequence continues at coordinate 7,674,018 of NC_084595.1, read as the reverse complement.
TTCAACAGAGATTTACACAGTTTCACTTCATCACTAAGTTGATTCCATAATTTGACTCCCAAAAATGAAACACATCTATATTTAACATTAGTCCTCACACGACATCTTTCAAAGACCCACAGCCTTCTTAAATTCTCTCTCTCTGTCTCTCTCTCTCTCTCTCTGTCTCTCTGCTGGGCACATTTTGTCACACAATTCACTGTGTCTGCCAGAGCTGATGCCACATCATGTGTTTCCCAGTGACGGTTTGTGCTGTCACTTGTAGAAAATGTAGGACACGCACACACACAGGCGCGCACACGCATCAATCAAGGCTGTGACAGCCTCTCCATCCTGTTGTGTTGGCTCTGACCAATCTAAATTCATCGGCAGACAAAAGCGTAAGTGTGTAACGCAGCATTTCATTGTCACATAAAGGTCAAAATTTCATGGGCCCATAATAATAAATATAGCAGCTTTTTTGTGAAGCCTGGAGCTGCTGGGACTCCTGCTGTTCTCAGTCTGCAGCAAGGAGAAGTCCTGGAGAATCACAGCCTTCCTTTATCTGCTCTCTATCAGTAGCAATGAGGGTAATGACATTATATAATCCCCTGTATTGTGTAACAATTATACCATAATAGGTTGGACTGTCCCTGCTGCAACTACTCCTACACTGCAAGAACACTCATGCAGTCTCGGCTCCTCGAACTGTATCTATAGATTTTCTTATTTTCAGAGGGGGCTGTGAGGCGTTTTATAAGTTTGAGAAGTCGCTTATTTATGAAAGTGTATGGATTGCAACAGCAGAGTGACGATATATGTATTGCATTGGCTATGATACTTTTCAAAGTCAAGTTTCTTTTCTCTCTGTTATGTAGGGATGGGTGGTATGGACAAAAAAATGTATCATGATAATTTCTGGCATTTATCCCGATAACGATAGAAATGACGATAAAAAAAATACCAATTCAACTCCACCTTTGTAACTATAAATCTATCACCACATTCAGTCTTTGGAGCCAAAACACTGCTCTAAAAGATACTAAATACTAAACTACACCAATGGGAATTTATCTTTCTTTCTTTCTTTCTTTCTTTCTTTCTTTCTTTCTTTCTTTCTTTCTTTCTTTCTTTCTTTCTTTCTTTCTTTCTTTCTTTCTTTCTTTCTTTCTTTCTTTCTTTCTTTCTTTCTTTCTCATATATTTCTTTCTTTCTTTCTTTCTCATATCTATCTTTCTTTCTTTATTTCTCATATCTTTCTTTCTTTCTTTCTTTCTTTCTTTCTTTCTTTCTCATATCTTTCTTTCTTTCTTTCTTTCTTTCTTTTTTCTTTCTTTCTTTCTTTCTTTCTTTCTGGCTCATTTCTTCCTTCCTTCCGTCATAAACAGGAATTTATTGTTTTTACCGCGAGATGACAAATTCTTACCGTGGGGAATTTTTTTGACGGTTTATCGTGAACGGTAAAATATCACCCATTCCTACTGTTATGTTATATTTATCTCATTGTTTCCGTTATTATGTTACATCTCAAGGGGCTATCCTTTAATAAATTATACATTCTATAGATTTTCTTATGTTCAGAGGGGGCTGTGAGGCGTTTTATAAGTTTGAGAAGTTCCTTATTTATGAAAGTGTATGGATTGCAACAGAGTGAAGATTATGTATTGTATTGGCTATAATACGGGGTATATTTACTTTTCAAAGTCCAATTTTTACTCCTTAACCCACACAAGATCAAAATGGAAAAGAGTAGTTTGTACAGGACTGTCTCAGAAAATTAGAATATTGTGATAACGTTTTTTATTTTCTGTAATGCAATTAAAAAAAACAAAAATGTCATACATTCTGGATTCATTACAACTGAAATATTGCAAGCCTTTTATTATTTTAATATTGCTGATTATGGCTTACAGTTTAAGATTAAGATTCCCAGAATATTCTGATTTTTTGAGATAGGATATTTGAGTTTTCTTAAGCTGTAAGCCATGATCAGCAATATTAAAATAATAAAAGGCTTGCAATATTTCAGCTGATTTGTAATGAATCCAGAATGTATGACATTTTTTGCATTACAGAAAATAAAGGACTTTATCACAATATCCTATTTTTCTGAGACAGTCCTGTATGTATTGCATTGGTTATAATACAGGGTATATTTACTTTTCAGAGTCAAATTTTTACTCCTTAACCCACACAACATAATAATGAAAAAGAGTAGTTTGTATTTTCATGTTGCATTTCAGTGTGATGTAAGAGCCTGTTGAAAAATGTCTGCTTGGTATTTGCATGATGCATAACTTATCTTTAGTTGTTTTTTTCTCTTGCTCTTTTCTGGTAGTTATTCAATCCCTGTAATTTGAATAATTCTTTGTGATTTGATCGGTGTTGCACAGTACTTTGACAGTTAGAAAAATATTCACCCCTATTTACTTATGAAATGGTACAAAAGCGAGAAGTTAAATTGAAAGGATAGAAGGCTTAAAAAATGGAATAGATAAACAAAACTGTCACGTCTACTTCTGACTCTCGTAATTGTTCAGTTGAAGGCGTCTGTTTGCCGTCTGACCTCCGGCTGATCTCCGTTACATCTGCTGTGAGAGGCTAGAGCGTCTGCCGCGCTGCTAAGCTGCTCAATTAAGGCAAGACCCTGTTGAAATGTCATGTCTAAGGTTCTGGGGAGGAGCATCTTAGTTTCATTAAGAATAATGAACGCTTCAAATATCTCTCATAGCCAGTATTCGAGTTGAGGTGGGATGAGGGGGGATGGCATCCCCCCTGAAATAAAAACAGTCCAAATCATCCACCTGTAAAACTGCCATCCCTCCTTTCCATCCCTTATGTCATTTCATCAATGAATGTGGTTTTACTGCTATTTCAACATTTAGAGTTATCACCAGAAAAATAACACCAGAAAAATAACTTAGACAATTTTCACCTGTTTCAAGTACATTTTCACTTCACCTCTTTCTTACTTCCTTCTTTCCTTCCTTCCTTCTTTCCTCCTTTCTTCCTTCATTCCTTCTTTCCTTCCTTCCATCTTTTCTCCTTTCTTCCTTACTTCCTTCTTTCCTTCCTTCCTTCTTTTCTCCTTTCTTCCTTACTTCCTTCTTTCCTTCCTTCCATCTTTCCTTCTTTTCTCCTTTCTTCCTTACTTCCTTCTTTCCTTCCTTCCATCTTTTCTCTCTTCCTTCTTTCCTTCTTTTCTCCTTTCCTACTTCCTTCCTTCTTTCCTTCTTTCCCCTTTCTTTCTTCCTTACTTCCTTCTTTCCTTCCTTCCATCTTTTCTCCCTTCCTTCCTTCCGTCTTTTCTCCTTTCTTCCTTACTTCCTTCCATCTTTCCTTCTTTTCTCCTTTCTTCCTTACTTCCTTCTTTCCTTCCTTCCATCTTTTCTCCCTTCCTTCTTTCCTCCTTTTCTCCTTTCTTCCTTACTTCCTTCTTTCCTTCCTTCCTTCTTTCCTCCCTTCCCCCTCCCTTGACCCCCAGCAGGATCATCCTTAAATACCCTAACCTCTAAATAAACTCACCTTAAACCCTCTGCAGAAAGCAGGAGTCTCCTGGAACTGCTTTAAATGCTTAAATATTCATAAATCACATTTCCCTCTCCCAACTCTTAAACTGCAGGTGCACCCAGAGCACTCTCTCTCTGAAACACACGCTTGTATCTTTAGAGTTTCTCCACATCTGAAATCGTTGAGAAATGAAAATAATAAAGAAAAAGAAGTGATTCTTGTATTTTCTTTGTCGTGGGTTTCACTCTGGACAATACAAGCCCAAGATATTATGTTTTGTCTGGTCAATTGCAATCATTTTTGAACAAACATCAGTTCCAACAGTTCAGGTCTGCATTATATTTTAACAAAGTTGCCACAATAAAACCTTTTCTACTTTGGAACTTTGCCATTTGTTCGTACAACAGTTAAAGGCTTTCTGGCCTTGAGGATAACAGGAAACGTTTAGGAAGGAAAGAAAGAAGGAAGGAAGGGATAAAAGAAGGAAGGGAGGAAGGAAGGAAGAAAAGAAGGAAGGAAGGAAGGAAGGAAGGAAGGAAGGAAGGAAGGAAGGAAGGAAGGAAGGAAGGAAGGAAGGAAGGAAGGAAGAATGAAAAGAAGGAAGAAGGAAGGAAGGAAGGAAGGAAGGAAGAATGAAAAGAAGGAAAGAAGGAAGGAAGGAAGGAAGGAAGGAAGGAAGGAAGGAAGGAAGGAAGGAAGGAAGAATGAAAAGAAGGAAAGAAGGAAGGAAGGAAGGAAGGAAGGAAGGAAGGAAGGAAGGAAGGAAGGAAGGAAGGAAGGAAGGAAGGAAGGAAGGAAGGAAGAATGAAAAGAAGGAAAGAAAGAAGGAAGGAAGGGAGAAAAGAAGGAAGGGAGGATGGGAGAAAAGGAAGGAAGGAAGGAAGGAAGGAAGGAAGGAAGGAAGGAAGGAAGGAAGGAAGGAAGGAAGGAAGGAAGGAAGGAAGGAAGGAAGGAAGGAAGGAAGGAAGGAAGGAAGGAAGGAAGGAAGGAAGGAAGGAAGGAAGGAAGGAAGGAAGGGGAGAATTCCTGTTCCGTTTGATGGGGATATTCCGTTTGGCGTTTACATGACCCAATATTCGGGCTTTAAAAGGAGTAACCCAGGGGTCATATTCGGGTTATTCAAAGGGGTTATTGGTGTTTACATGGCCGTGCAAAACCGGGTTATTGCCCATATTCGGGTTTTAAAAGGGTTATTGATGCATGTAAACGCAGTCATTGAAAGCGTTAGAGTAAAAAATGGATTTTTAAAAACCTTGAATTGACCTTGAATAGGGGTTGTGTCGACATCTCTGGGCTCGGAGGAACCGGGGATGGACGATTAAGGTCAACGTCAACAATTGCTGTATTAACAGATATTTAAAACCAGCAAAGTTGATCCACAGCAATTTATTATCGAACATCGTTTATAAGTAGGAAAGGGTTAATACCAAAATAGAGAAGGAGTGGAATGAAAAGGTCCATTTGGGCGTCCCACTATAACTGAGTCAAGATGGGAGTCTTAAACGGAGAATATATCTCTTTTATATTATATTATATCTACAGGCCGAGGGCCGTCCACAGATTCTCCTCCATGGATTTATAGTCCAGGGGCCACCGTTAGTCCACGGGCCAGAGCTCAAACATTCACTGGTCAGTACCACTCAAGGTGACTAAACCTGTCTATAGATGATATTCTGGCACTATAACCTTCCTGAGTGGCAACTGGATCATAGTTATCAGCTCATGAAGTTAAAACCCCCTTCAGAAAATTACATTTTAGATGCTGGTGCATATCCTGGTTTAGACTCATGTACAGGAAATCTGTCAATATTTCACTATATTGTGTTTGGTATCATTTTAAAAGAGACCTTTAAAGCATTCATTTAAGCTAAGATGTGATACATTCCTGAATCCTTATGGTCCTGTGAGTATTCCAGTTTTTGTATTTTGTGTCTCTGTTGTTCCTAGATAACACAGGGATAAAAGATAGTATATCATTTAGGCGAAAATTGTGTAAAAATGTGTGTTGTTTATAGTTTAAAGAGCTGCAGTGACCTCTATGTTGGTCAGAAAGATTCACATCTTAGCTTGAATGAATGCTTAAAAGGTCCCCTTTAAAATGATACCAAACACAATATTGTGAAACATTGACAGATTTCCTGTACATGAGTCTAAACCAGGATATGCAGCAGCATCTAAAATGTAATTTTCTGAAGGAGGTTTTAACTTCATGAGCTGATAACTCTGATCCAGCAGCCACTCAGGAAGGTTATCATACCAAAATATCAGAGGTGGAAAAATTACTGAAAAATTGTAATTGAGTAAAAGTATCTTTACTTTGCTTAAATCCTACTCAAAGTAAAAGTAAAAGTACTCATCTAAAAATGTACTCGAGTAAAAGTACAAAAGTACTTAATTTAAAATGTAATTTGAGTAAAAGTTACTTTCAGTTATTTAATGCAAAAAAAGGATGAGTCACGAATCAAATCCAGCACGTTGTTTTAATTAACTTCGAGGCATATTAAAGTACACATCCACACTAGTAAAAGCTCAGTTGAGCTCAGTAACACGATCCAAAAAGGACAGTCACAACCTGTACTGTAAAGTGCAAACTATTTTCAGTCATATTGTCAAACCGACAACACTAAAACCAGAATCAAAGTATACAAACACAAAATAAAGTGCCCAATGCCAGCAGGATCCTGCTATTCACAATAAACCACAATAAAATGCCCACAAGATTTTCACCATAAATTTTGTACTCAGTAACATGAGGGGGGTCCAATGTAGCGAAGTAAAATACTTGGGTCAAAATGTGCTCGAGTAAAAGTAAAAATTACATATTTCAAAAACTACTTAGAAAATTACAAATTACTCATAAAAAGTACTCAATTACAGTAACGTGAGTAAATGTAATTTGTTACTTTCCACCCCTGCAAAATATCATCTACAGACATGGATATTTTCAAAAATCATAAGCAAGTTTGGTCACCTTGAGTGGTGCTGATATCTGGCCTGGAACATGGACTATTAGGGGCAGACGCTGCAAACGCCTGAACACCTCCATGTTTTCATTTCGATATGGGAATACCTGGAAGCAACTGGCAGTCTGACGGCAGCGGATGTGAACAAGATCTGATGATGAAGATGACAGCAATCCATTTCAAACTTTGAAGGTAAGCAGTAAAATCTCAAAATCAATTCAGAGATGGACAGAGAGCCCGTGGACGGCTGCCAAAGCCGGAGTCGTATGCTAATGCTTTTCCATGCCGGTAAAGAGAAGAGCGTCTGTGTTCTGAGCTGTTTGGAAATGCTGCAGGGAAGAGCAGTCAAAGCAAACAGACAGTCATCAAGGTGGCAGTAGATCAAGTTTAATCTTGGCTTCACCATGGCAATTGCTCTTCGATGAAAAATCCTTGATACCTGCATTAATCTGCTTCTCCAACTTTAAAAAATCCATCAAAAATCACACGTACTGTTCTCACATGGCACCAGATATAAACGGGGCCAAAGGTCAGAGAGCACGAGCAGCATTTGCTGAACAAATTCCACTTTCCGGAACGAACTACTGCAGTCTTGTTTTCTTTAAAGTTAATGAAGTTGAGCTTCACCAATATTTTGAGGTAAACTTGGATGCGATCAGCAAAACAACAGCTTAAGAAAACTAAAATATCCTATCTCAAAAAGTTTGAATATTCTGGGAATCTTAATCTTAAACTGTAAACCATAATCAGCAATATTAAAATAATAAAAGGCTTGCAATATTTCAGTTTGTAGCACGGCGAGTGCTACGGGGCCCGACCGACAGGATAGAGAGGACCCGGCCCCGTAGCACTCGCCGTGCTACACTGGCGCCCAACGTGGGGCCCGACGGGATGGAGAAGGGAGGCACGGAGCGGGCCCTGGAGGCACTCGCCCATGCCATGGCGGACCTGGCTGCCCTGCTCCGTGACCAGGGCGAGCAGCAGCTGGTGAGGCTGGAAGCGCTCGTGGCCGCGGACCGACCCACCCCTGCGCCACGCTTGAGGTTCGCCGCAGCAGCGCGGGAGGGGCTGGCGGCGCCGCACCTGAGAGGCCGGGAGGCAGAAGCTGCGGGCCGCCAAGTGACGGCTCCCGAGACGGCGGGACCCCCGGAGCGGCTCACCCCGGCTCCACGCCTGAGGTTCGCCGCGGCAGCGCTGGCGGCACTGCAGCCGACCGGCCGGGAGGCAGTGGCTGCAGGTCACCAGGCGACGGCTCCTGGGACGGAGTTGGAGGCGGCTGCGGAGGCGGAGTCAGAGGCGGACCAGCAGGGCTGCGCCGTGGAGGAGGCGGTCCTGGAGGCGGACCGGCAGCTGGTGCGGGGCCGCGGCACGGAGGAGGGGGTGGTCCTGGATGCACCGTCTGGCCCGAGGCCACCATGGGCCCGGACCCGAAAGCGGCTTTCTCGGTGGTCGGCCCGACGCCGGGGGCGACCCCCCGACCGTTCCCGCTGCTCGGCCGGACGCCGAGGGCGGCCTCCCGACGGCTCCTGGCAGCCGTCCGGGCCAGGAAGGCCCGGGGCGCAGTCGGCGGTTCCGGGCTTCCTCTCCCGCTCCGAGGGCGCGGGGGGGGAGTATGCTCGGCCGGACGGACCCCGGCACGAGTTTGACGTTGGGGGTGTGTGGCAGGGTGGAGTAGCTGCAGCCACTCAGGCTGACGGGACACAGGTGTGTCCCATCAGCCTCTCCACCCTGCCAGCCTTGATAAGGAGGACTGGGAGACTGAAGCTGCTGTTGATGTCGGACTGAGAAGCTGCTGTGAAGAAGCTGGAAGCACGTGTCTTGGGTGATTGCTGGTAAATAAAGGGTTCTGCACGAAACTCCATGTCCTCTCTATCCTGTCGGTCGGGCCCCGTAGCACTCGCCGTGCTACACAGTTGATTTGTAATGAATCCAGAATGTATGACATTTTTGCATTACAGAAAATAAAGGACTTTATCACAATATTCTAATTTTCTGAGACAGTCCTGTAAAGTGGACTTTAAGACAGATGGAATACAAAAGATGGTTGTCGTAGTACAGTACGTCCTAAAATACTGACAAGGATGTGTCTACTAACGCTGTGATACCAACAGATTCGATTTTGAGATAGATAAAAGATAAGATATTCCTATACTGCCATGCAATGAGTAAATTCACATTATCAAAACAGCATGCAGTTCAAAGTAAGAAAAGTATGCCAGAAAGATAAGAGATAAGATTGATTTTTTTCTTTCCAGGAGTGTCAGGATTTGCCCGTCTTTTAGCCGTGTAGTGATCTCCCCTAAGATCTAAACGTGTTGATTTCTTTGGAGCAACGGTCTTTTGACAGTGGTACGTGTGGAAAGTCTCTTTCTATTCTGACTCAGCCCTCAATCCAAACTATACATCATATATGGGCTCTTAAAGGGGACCTATTAGGGCATTTAATGTATATTTTAAACAGGCCTTGAATGTCTTAAAAACAATCTAACACCCAAACGTGCATCCTGCCCACCCAATCAAAGGTTATGGGGATCCTTTATTTTTTTTATAATTTTATTTTTTTATATATATATATATAAAAAAAAGAATCACAGAATATCTGTACCGTTTCTGATTGGGTGGGCACTGCGCATCATTTTTAGACACAACAATGAACGCATACCGCAAAAGTTGTGTCTCGGCGGAGGGACCCGGCGTCCCAGCAAAATGAGCACAACAGAAAGGAGAAATGTAGTGTGCGCACAGAGCGCACACTAAAGGCTGATTTATGGTTCCGCGTTACACCAACACAGAGCCTACGGCGTAGGGTACGCGGCGACCCGCACCGTACGTGGAAACGCGTTTTTTTTCTGCTATTAAACACGATCGATTTTCTTGCGAGCACACGATTTGTGATCGGGAGCTCGTTGTGAGGTGTTAATCTCTCCTCGTGAGGTGTTAATCTCTCGTTGTGAGGTGTTAATCTCTCCTCGTGAGGTGTTACTCTCTCGTCGTTACCCCACGTATACGAGGCACGACCAACGATTGGGTCAAAATCCGTCCCGATCCAAAACATAGTCGCACGACTGGAAAATCGTCTCAAAACGAGCCGATAATCGCACAGTGTCTGCCCGGCTTTAGTTGTGGGCGTGGTTTCAGCAGCAGAGGCCGACCTATGGAAATCTGCGCCTATCGTTACGTAACGATAGGCGCAGATTCTGAACGGCTGGTAAAAGTCACATGACACTGGAAGGATCATCCGAACGGGGTGAACAGACCCTGCAGAACTTGGTTGCTTTCCTCCTTCTCTGAGTTGGCAGGCTGAGGGGAGACCACTTTATATATGTTAAAGCAAGAAAAAACCTGTTTCTCATAATAGGTCCCCTTTAAGAGCTCTCACATCTCAGCGTAAAATACCCTCCAGCTAGAAGCACCTTGACCTCAGCGACTTAAGGTTAATACTGATTGTATCCACAAACTGAAAGAGGAACAATTCAGCCACTTGAACATCATAAAAGCGTGACAGCCTCCCCGCCACTCGGTTTTCAGCTCAGCCGGGGCTAAATGTTTCAAAGAGACGGGTGTTTGAACGACTGCGATGCCGGAGCTCAGAGTCTGAAGCTATAGATTAAGCTCACAGCAAACAGTAGCACGGAAGGAACAGAGCTAATCGCTTCCTTCTCCTTCACGGCCTGCTCTCCATACCTGTTCCTCCTTTTTTTAATCTCCTTACTGAATTAGTTCTTGCAAAGCTGCTCAAACAGAGTGGTTTATTCACCGCAGTTAAAATAAGAGTAATGTGATACCGTCTCAGGTTCCTGAAAGGTCTGTTGCCTCAAAAATTGATGACACAACAACAACAACACTGCCTTTTATTATCAATCAACCTTTCAAATACGCTCAACGCTGCAAAAAGGACATCTAGAGACATGTGACCCCTACACTAGATCCAAGGAGCACTTTAGGATTAAAGTCAGGAAAAACAATAACATTAACTGGAACATTTCAGGAAATTTTGATATGGGCATGCCCTACCGCCCATTCGTCCCCTCTTGCTGCTTTGGTTTGGGGCTGTAGTGGTTGTGTTTGGGGTGGTTCTATGTCAGATTGAGGTGTTTACGGTTGTATTGCATTCATTCCTGTGCTCCCAATAGTTATTAATGGGGCGCGCTTTTTGGCGTCTAGCGTTCCCACGGTAACACTTTTGACTGAGAAAAGTAATGCCCATCGAGGCACGATGGAGACGCATCTAACGATGTATGCCATGCATGGGTGCACGTTCCGGTTCAGGCTACGTTAACGGATAGGTTTTTTTTTCTCCATGGTAAAAAACCCCATCCAAATGAATGGGGCCATTTGGCCTGGATTTTGACATAAAATTTCATTAAATCACAGCTTCATGAAATTTGAATATGTTGAAGTCCACGGCGTGCCGAGTCAGGGAACATTTGTACGATGTCTGTACGATAACCTGTTGCCTAGCAACAAGCGTCCAAAGTCAAATGGAAATTAAAAAAAAAAAGAAAGGTAAATATCGCAAAAACTGCAATAATCGGCATAATGAGGTTGTACGGTCCTTTAGTGCCAATCGGGCCGAGTGTTTGAAAGTTTGAACGATGTTTCTACGATAAAGTTTGGCCCAGCAATAAGCGTCCGAATTTTCGCCTTTTTTTTTTTTGCTTTTTGGTATCTAGCGTTGCCACGGTAACACTTTTGACTGAGAAAAGTAATGCCCATCGAGGCACGATGGAGACGCATCCAAGGATGTATGCCATGCATGGGTACATGTTGCGGTTCGGGCCGTATTAACGGACGAAAAAAGAGTGCGGAATAAGAATAAGAAAAGGGAAACATTTTCTAGATACTATTTTATCGCCTTCATTTTTCAGGTGTTCTCGGCCGTGTTTTATTTTTTGGGGATTTTATTCTTCCATATCAGAGCGGGGTCATGCTGTACACCCGCTGTTGCGCAGTGGGACTTTTGACACTTTAGCTTCTTAGCAAAATGCTAGCAACATTGCCCTTTGGGCCATTCTGGACGATTGCAATATGGTCATGCCACTACTGGGCATGCCCATAATGATAGAAGCGACTGAAAAACGACTGAATTCAATTGTTATCCCAAAATGCTTCTATAGAACAAAATAACATAAATAGAGATATTTAAAAAATAAATAAAACAAAAACAAGATGTAATGTACAGTATATTTCATTTGTTGCCACCCAGTATAGATGAACTAAACAGATATGGCAGTTATTACAAAGAATACGGCAATAATGAAAATATGACCATGAGGAGTTTTGTGCACCAGTTAACCCTTGTACTGTCTTTGGGTCCTTCCTAATTCCTTCTTTCCTCCTGCTCTCTCCTTCCTTCTCCCTTCCTCTTTTCCTCCCTTCCTTCTTTCCTCCCTTCTTTCCTTCCTTCCTTCTTTTCTCCCTTCATTCCTTCCTTCATTCCTTCCTTCCTTCCTTCTTTTCTCCCTTCCTTCCTTCCTTCCTTCCTTCCTTCCTTCCTTCCTTCCTTCCTTCCTTCCTTCCTTCCTTCCTTCCTTCCTTCCTTCCTTCCTTCCTTCCTTCCTTCCTTCCTTCCTTCCTTCCTTCCTTCCTTCCTTCCTTATTTTCTCCCTTCCTTCCTTCTTTTTTCCGCTTCCTTCCTTCTTTCCTTCCTTCCTTCTTTTCTCCCTTCCTTCCTTCCTTCCTTCCTCCTTTTCTTCCTTCCTTCCTTCCTTCTTTCCTCCCTTCCCTTTCTCCCATCCTCCCTTCCTTCTTTTCTCCCTTCCTTCCTTCTATCCTCCTTTCCTTCCTTCCTTCCTTCCTTCCTTCTTTTCTCCCTTCCTTCCTTCTTTTTCCCCATTCCTTCCTTCTTTCCTTCCTTCCTTCTTTTCTTCCTTCCTTCCTTCTTTCCTCCCTTCCTTTTCTCCCATCTTCCCTTCCTTCTTTTCACCCTTCCTTCCATCCTTCTTTTCTCCCTTCCCTTTCTCCCATCCTCCCTTCCTTCTTTTCTCCCTTCCTTCCTTCTATCCTCCTTTCCTTCCTTCCTTCCTTCCTTCTTTTCTCCCTTCCTTCCTTCTTTTTCCCCATTCCTTCCTTCTTTCCTTCCTTCCTTCTTTTCTTCCTTCCTTCCTTCTTTCCTCCCTTCCTTTTCTCCCATCTTCCCTTCCTTCTTTTCACCCTTCCTTCCATCCTTCTTTTCTCCCTTCCTTCTTTCCTTTCTTCCTTCCCTTCCTCCTTCCTTGACCCGAAGACAGCACAAGGGTTAAAGAACCTTCACATCAATTCTATAACGTCTTCGTTCAGCTTGGTGCTCGGACAAACAGCACGAGACGGAGTCAGACAAACATGTGTGAGGACAGACAGACGGCGTCTAACATCTTTACACTCTCATCACAATCATTTATCCTGACGCAGTCTGTGTTTGCATAAAAAGTACTTTTGCTTTGCAATTCCCCAGAAAATTCTGGCTGTAATAGAAATGCATTTCCCACAGCTGAACCACTGCACTGACTGGAAACATTTCCATCTGAATGTCTCTCTGCTTCCTGCACTGTGAACATCACATAATAATCCAGAGGCTCCTTTATGTGCGATACTTCAAGCTGCTTGATTATTGTCATTTTTCATCAGCTTGCACATCTTCATATGAGATCATTACCAGTAATTCTCTAATATATGACATTCATCATTATTCCTCACCACACTCACTCGTCTTCCTCTTACTAATGACAACTGTAAATAGTCACAGTGTCATTTTTACTCCATGAATGATGCACGAGCTTAGACACATCATCCTTGCTTACGTTTTATGCGTCCTCAACTTGTAAATTACATTTTTGCCACGCACTGAGTGTATATGCGATAAGATTGCGTGAGTCATGTAAAATGCAGCGCTGCCTTTTATACAGACAAGCAGTACTGGAGTCTAGGGGGGATGAGGGGGGATGGCATCCCCCCTGAAATAAAAACGGTCCAAATCATCCCCCCTTTCCATCCCTTATGTCATTTCATCAATGAATGTGGTTTTACTGCTATTTCAACTTTTAGAGTCATCACCAGAAAAATAACACCAGAAAAATAACTTATTTGACAATTTTCACCTGTTTCAGGTAAATTTTCACTTGAAATAAGTAGGAAAATCTGCCAGTGGGACAAGATTTATCTTCTCATTACAAACAAAAACATCTTGTTCCACTGGCAGATTTTTCTACTTATTTCAAGTGAAAATCTACTTGAAACAGGTGAAAATTGTGTTTTTTTTCCAGTGATGAGTCTTGTTTTAAGTGTAATGAGATTTGTTTTACTAAAATGAGACATTTTAACTAGAAATAAGACAAATATTCTTGTTAAGATTTTGAGTTTTTGCAGTGATCCATGTTACTTATCCTGTGAAGGACAGAGTCATATTGATAAGTTCAGAAAAGTGTTTTTTATTGTTGTGTTTTGATGTATTTGATGTAAGCCCAGTGGATATTTAAAGCTTACAGAAGGCTGCATTTAACTGCTGCTATGTCATTCCTGCAGTATTTCTGCAGGTGTTTTGGTCACTGCTATTATTTGTAATATATTATATTATTTGTAATCAGCACAAATTATCTGTCCCCTTATGATAAAATCCACCATCCCCCCTGATTTCTTTTTACAACTCAAGTACTGCTGATAACACAGATATTAAATTGTATGGGAAGAACAGGGTGCAGTTTGCTGCCATGAAAACCATCATAAACATCATTTCAGTGGTACGGTATAGTGGAGGAAACATCAGGATTTAGTCTTGAATTGGATCAAGGCCTGGAGCTTTCACTTTCCACCAGGAAGGGGGGAAGAAGTTCCCCAGCTGACCAGAATATTGATGATACCAAGGTTGATGGTATCGCCCAATGACCTTAAAAGTGGACTCTATTTTGCAGAAGCCATTCTGTGGTGGATGGACTTTGATGCCCACTCAAAGCCCGGACCTGAACCCCGCAGAGATGCTGTGGAAAAACCTCAAGAGAGTCGTTCAAACAACAAATGTCTGAGCTGAAATAGTTCTATGCATCGAAAAAGGTCAAAAATTCCTCCTGACATTGTGCAGGTCTACAGAGCTACAGAAAAAAACACTTGTTTGAAGTCATTTCTGACAGTAACCATCTGTTGGAGTCCAACGGTGCCTTAATATCAAAAAACAAACAGCATTGTAGTCTGTTTTGAAGGTAACAGAAGTGTTGGGGTTAGCTGTGCAATGGAGAGGAAGCTGATTGCAAAAAGTAGGCTATGATCTGCACATACTTGTCTGCAGTACTCGAGTTGTAAAAAAAAAATCAGGGGGGATGGTGGATTTTATCATATGGGGACAGATAATTTGTGCTGATTACAAATAATATAATATATCGTATTTTCCGCACTATAAGGCGCTACAGTAGAGGCAGGGGTTACGTTATGCATCCATTAGACGCTGCTGCGCTAAAGGTCAAACTTTATTAATAGATTACAAATCAGCTTTCTGACAACTCCATTCACTCCCAAAATTAATAAACAACTGTTTTATTATTTTTCGAGTTGCGAGACCTGTTGCGGCTCAGTATTGATCCATATATAAGGCGCACCGGATTATAAGGCGGATGGTCAGCTTTTGAAAAATTGAAGGCTTTTAGGTGCGCCTTATAGTGTGGAAAATACGGTATTACAAATAATAGCACTGACCAAAACAGCTGCAGAAATACTGCAGGAATGACATAGCAGCAGTTAAATGCAGCCTTCTGTAAGCTTTAAATATCCACTGGGCTTACATCAAATACATCAAAACACAATACAAAACAGTTTTCTGAACTTATCAATATGACTCTGTCCTTCGCAGGATAAGTAAAATGGATCACTGCAAATCTCAAAAAAATACTGATAATGGGGGATGATTTTGACCGTTTTTATTTCAGGGGGGGATGCCATCCCCCCTCATCCCCCCTCAACTCCAGTACTGGTTATCAGTCCAGAGAATATTTCCCCAGCAGCGCTAAAATGCTCCTCAACACACTTTAAGATTGTCTTTTTTCTTCTTCTTTTCAATAACATACCTGTACATATTTTACATTGTACTTTTGGAGTCA
Organism: Cololabis saira; assembly: GCF_033807715.1. Lineage (NCBI taxonomy): Eukaryota > Metazoa > Chordata > Actinopteri > Beloniformes > Belonidae > Cololabis > Cololabis saira. The sequence goes on along the minus strand of NC_084595.1, from coordinate 7,658,504 downwards.
TTGTGACACCTTCTACTAGGAGAAATCACAGTACAACACCGTCTCCACTGAGAGACAGTTCGTCTAATTGTGGATTGATGGATGCCTAAGCGCTCTGATAATGTGTTCTTTCAGCCTTATAAACATCAGTTACTCTTGATCTTTTCTTCCTTTTTCTTGCAGGTGTCTTGTTTGCATCGGCAGATGAACAGCCAATTTAAAATGTTTGAGTCTCTTTTATTAAAGTCTTTCTAAACCACCCTTCAAAACTCACATCTCTAATTGGACATAGGTGTGCAAACTCGTGACTCCGTTTAGCTGTTTCTGTAGTAATTAGTTTGTCTTCACTTGAGCTATTTTTTTTTTAAGAAAGAAATTGTAAATGTTTGTTTGTTATCAGCTTGAGCTATGGTTTTTATCTTTTCTTGTGCCTTAGATGAAGATGAAGATCGGACCACATTTAATGGGCACACTATATTCCAAAAAAATTACATGTTTTTTATTGGCACTGTAGAAGAAGAAGTGTTTGATTAAAGAATATCTTTATTAATAATAACAACTCGAGACACCTTAGTTTTTTTTTCTAAATGGAAATAGTTAAAGAGCTATGTGATGGATAAGCATTCATCCGTCCGTCCGTCCGTCCGTCCACATGATTCTTAGTTTGTGTGGTTCTCAAAATGAGCTATTAATTAATTTTACTTTAGTATTAATAAAGTATTTTGTATTTTTTTAATTTGAACATCCTTTTTTGAGTTAAACTCAATGCAGATCAGAAAGGCTGCAGTTCCTCGACTGACCACTGGAGGCTGGATACAGCCTGGTTGAAATAGAGTTTTCTTAATAGGCAGATATAGGGCCAAATTCCAATACACCCCCTACTTTCTACCACTAGCCCTAAAAATGAGTAGGGCCCTTGTAATCTTCCCTAGGGATTGGGACACCACTTGCTACGTCACTGCGTGGTTTACGTTCGGGTACGTAAGCGACTGCGTAGTTACGTTTGCACAAACGTCAAACCATATCAGGAAGCCCAGAGATAAAAACTGTTTTAATTTCCGCTGTAGCACTGTTAATATGCCACTTTATTAAGTTTTAATATTTTTTCAGGCGTAAAAGTAACCGTTAAGATCCCCAACCTGGGCTCAGTTTATCCAAATAATGCCTGTTAAGAAATTTAGGGGATGAGAGGATCGCCGGCGATTTATGGTTCCGCGTTAAATCGACGCAGAACCTACGGCGTAGACTCTGCGTTGGTGTAACGCGGAACCATAAATCAGTCTTTATTCTGGTGAGATCTTTGCAACAACGGGCAAGCGAGTGATTATTTTAATTCACTGAGTGAATATTATGAAAGTAAAATAAATATTTCTTGCTAGAAATGTCATCAAAACGCATTTTTATGCAAAAACTAACTCAAAATATTGATTTTATTCACTAAAAAAATAAGAAATGTCCGCCTTTTTTTTATTCAGTCTGAAAATGACGACGTAAAGCATTCTGGGAAATGTTACTGGCCCTCAGTCAGCTAGTCAGCATCTGAAATCCCTCGCTGTGAAGGGCTAGATTCATACACACTGGCCCTCGTTATGTCCACTACCCCTAGATGCAAAGAGGAATTGGGACACCACTACCCTCACGGGAACGCGCAAAATGTATTGGTAGTGCTGAAAAGTAGGACTAGGGGGGATTGGGACTGGGCCATAATCTCCCTCGCTGCTAGGTGCTAAGCGGTGTCTTGATATAACTTCCGAGCTGTGAAAAAGAGTTAAAAGAGCAAAGACATTTTTTAAAGATAAGATACCTCTTAACTGTACTAAGAGACCAATTCAACCTGGTTTTGGGGGTGGCCGGCATGGTTCAGCATTGCAAATCATCTTTACTTCTGTTTAAATGTTGCTGTCCAGGACTAACCTGGAGGAAACCAGAGCATCAGGTTTGGTCTCCTCCAGCAGCTTCGTCTCCCGGTGAAATGAATTCAACCTTGGATCATTTCAGGAACATCCAAGTCATCGGGCCAACTAGGGTTGCCAACCGTCCCTTGAAAAACAGAATTGCCCCGTATTTATAAACTAAAGTACGCGTCCCGTATTGAGCTGAAAAGGGATGCACTTTGTCCCGTATTACTGCGAGAGTCAAAAAATAGTCATAAAATGCCAGTGGAAAATGGCATTGAGCTGTTGAGTTCATAAGTTATTTTTTTTCTGTTTTACTACAACTGTATCCTACAGTCATGGCCTTTGAGGCACAAATATGTTTAAACGTTTTCTACAGACTTTCTGTTTGCACTTTTGTTATTGCACTAAAAATGTGCACTATTACAGGATGGATGTTCTGTTTTCTTTCTATTGTTTTATATTCATTTATACAATTTTAAGTTGAGCAGGACAGGTTTCTGTTTAAGAAAGATACTTATTTTATTCAGTTAATTTTGTTATTTTGTATTAAAGTGAATTCCTGGATAATAATTTGTTTTCCATGTGTTCATGCCATTCAAAAATATGCATCTAATTTAATTCAGGTTCGAATCAAATAGTTAAAAAATCGTTTCACTCACAAAAAAAGGGGCAAAAAAAAAAAAAGAATTCACCACGCCAGGAAAGGTGAAGGCAATCGGGTTGAGGTGGCCCTTATTTATTTTTCAAGGAGTTGGAAACCCTAGGGCCAACACCATCTGAAAACAAGTGCTGTTGTTTCTTTGTCAACTCTTCTCGTCACTTGTGTCGCTAAACTTGCCCCGTCCGCAGGCGACAACAAGCTGAGTGACAGCAGAACTCTAGTCCTCATTTCACATGGAAGCATCATTTGAAATGAGGGTCTTTGGAGAGATTTGGTGAGAATGAATGTAAAGTGATATAGATTAAGATTAAATGGTTAACACAAGGTAAGTCAGCCAAGTCAAAAAAGCTAACTTGTGCTGAGGTCAATGACGTGACGCCTATATTTTCCAAAAAACAGATTTTTTTCCAATTCAAAAAAGGATAAAATGGATAAAAAAATACCATATAAATGACCTACCTGTCCCACATATAACTCACTTGTATTTTACAAAAAATACTAGTTATTTGGGATTTTGTTGTTGTTTTAAGCGTCAAAATGTCATGTGGTGCGACCGTCCGACCATGACTCTTGTTCTGAAAACCTCTATTGAAATCACTCTAAATGTTTTTAAATCAATCTTCTGCCCTATCTGGCATGATTTCAGAAGTGTCTTGTAGTGTGTAAGATTTATAAACATTTATATTTATATTTCCATCATAATATACAAACAAAGTTTGACTGATGTCCATTTTATGAAATATCATGTGACGCGGACCATTGAAAAAACCATTTTTGTATAATACTGAAAACTTGTAAAAAAAAAAAAGATGTCCAGATGTTAAGGAAATTAATTTATTTTAATATGAATCATGGTTGCACCACATGACCTTTTTTTAAGGCTAGTGCCAATTCATCTTGACAAAAATCAATTAATTTAAAAGTTTTAAATGAATTTATGTGTACCGTATTTTCCGCATTATAAGGCACACCTTCAACCAATGACGTATTTAAACATTTTTCCATATATAAGGCGCACCGCATTATAAGGCGCACTAAATATATGGTAAAATACCGTACTATAGTGGCTGGGGTTGAGTTACGTATCTACCTGAAGGAGCTGCGCTACAGGAAATGCTACAAAATCCTACAGCAAATGCAAAAAAAAAAAGAGAAGAAAAAGTACCGTATGTCAAACTTTATTAACAAAATAAAAACAGCTTTGCTCCGTCTCGTCAAAGTCGCCATTATGTGAGTCAGCGTCGCTGCTGTTGTCTTGAACGTCTGTGACGATTCCTGACGTTTTTAGCGCAGTTACTTCGGCGACACCAACTACATTACCCACAATCCCCCTGACTACAGTAACAGAAATTACCGTAATGATCATATATAAGGCGCACTGCCGGTTTTTGAGAAAATTAAAGGCTTTTAGGTGCGCCTTATAGTGCGGAAAATACGGTACACAACATTCTTAATGTTTGAACTACTGCAATAGATATTGTTTTTTTTATTATTTTAAAATAACCTGTTGAAAATCCTTATTCGTCATTGACCCGCTGACAGAACTAAGGTCGGCGTAGTCCATCCGCGTTCCTGGCGGCTCATCGAGAAAGTTCCTGGTTTGATCCACATATGGGTTTTTTCTCAGTGGAGTCTGGATGTCCTCCTTGTGTCTGCATGCATTTTCTCCGACTTACTCCGGTTTCCTCACACTGTCAAAATCATGCATATTAGATAGAATGGTGATCCTAAAATGTCAGTAGAAGTGAGTGTTTGTTTGAGTGACTGTTTGCACAGATGATTGTTTGTAATGGACTGCATACGAGCTCTTCTGTTGTTGGTTGAAATACCCAGGAACCTCCTCTCTACGTCTTTGGAAGTGACACAAACAGAAGTGAACAGGCGTCCATGAATCACACGTTCATAACAATGAATGCTCGTACAGAAAGGCAGTTTAAACACATCAACCTAATATTCAGTGTTTGGAGGAAACTGCAGCACGAAGAGGAATCCCATACAGAGAGAATAAATTCAACTCAAACCCCGACTGAGTTCACACAAAGAGCCATCAAAAAGTCTGAGTGTTTTTGAAAACACACTGATTAAGCATCCTGTATATGTAAAGTGAACCTAAAAAACATCCTTAAAAACAAACCACTGCTGTTCACAAGTTCAACCTCACAGAGAAATATTACAGCATGGGCTGTAATATCTCATTTTTCCTCAGCAGGGTGAAGTCTCACATTCGGTTTTCCTGATAAATCAAAGCAGCGTTTTCTTCAGAATGACTGAGCCTTTGTTTGTAAAACCACTAGTAGTGTGGGGCTAGAACAGTCTCATAATTCACAAATGCACACGTCGACTCACAAATGCACAGGACAAAATTCACAAATGCACAGACCGATTCACAAATGCACATGCAGATCCACAAATACACAGGACAAAATTCACAAATGCACATGTGCGTAGGACAAGATACACAAGATACACAATCTATGATTGGGTGAAACAAAGGAAGATATCTGATTGGTTGCAGATCCTCCTGTGTTTAAAAAATAAAATCGAGTCACGTCAAAAGTCACACACAAATCCAGCGCAGCTCACAGACAAAAAAAACGTTTGAAAATCAGGTTATATTTGTGTGTGCATCAAAAATACAATTGTGTATCTTGTCCTACGCACGTGCGAATTGTTCTGTGCATTTGTGAATCTTGTCCTGTGCATTTGTGGATCGGCGTGTGCATTTGTGAATCGGTCTGTGCATTTGTGAATTTTGTCCTGTGCATTTGTGGATCAGCGTGTGCATTTGTGAATCGGTCTGTGCGTTTGTGAATTTTTTCCTGTGGATTTGTGGATCAGCGTGTGCATTTGTGAATCGGTCTGTGCGTTTGTGAATTTTTTCCTGTGGATTTGTGGATCAGCGTGTGCATTTGTGAATCGGTCTGTGCATTTGTGAATTTTGTCCTGTGGATTTGTGGATCAGCGTGTGCATTTGTGAATCGGTCTGTGCGTTTGTGAATCTTGTCCTGTGCATTTGTGAATCGGGCTGTGCATTTGTGAATTTTGTCCTGTGCATTTGTGAATCGGGCTGTGCATTTGTGAATTTTTTCCTGTGGATTTGTGGATCGGCATGTGCATTTGTGAATAATGAGACTGTTCTAGCTCGATACTAGTAGAGTGAATATGTATTTGAGCCATCAAAAAAAAATGAAGGAAAGAAAGAAAAAAACTCCTAGGTGCAATGACATGCTTGTTTTGAATGTGGGATTGTTGGATTCTAACTGAGACGTCTCAGTTTTGCTGCCCGAGCTGTCACTGTGGAATTACTGTGGGGAGAAAACACGAGCCGTGGTTTTATGCCCGTCGGGCTTTCTGCTGCCTCTGTGACACATCGTGGAGTAATTCGCTAGTTTGGTGCCAATTTACAGGCAGACTCAACAAGAAAACCTGCTCGGGGGTCTCAGGCAGCAAGCTCTCTCTCGGGGAAACCCTGGCCAGCTGAAGGATTGCAGGAACCGAGTCCCTCATGAAAAATTAACCTGCTTAGCCAACAGATCGAGTTTACACGTCCTCCTGCCAGGAAGCTTCCCCACATTCTCCCCTCATCTCTGTCGTCTTGCTCACGCCACCTGCATCTTCTGTTTTTCATGTATCTCTCTTTATCTGTCATTTTGTTCCTTGCCACATGTTATCTCCACAGCGTGCCTTATTTATTTCCATCTACAGTATATCTACCCCACAATCATTGCATCATTTCTTGGTTTCATGTTTAAAGGAGCACTATGTAACTTTTCCACCTTAATATCACATTTCCAGAGTCATTGTGATGGTACATCAACTTCCAACAGGTTTAATGAACCTCTGTCATGGTCTGAGGGGTCTGTATTGCCTTCACTGGCACTATGTAACTTTGAGGAGCATGATAGGAACCCTTCCACACTAAAAAACTACACATTTTTACGGCTTTGACTGCTTTACGGCATACGTCACTTCCCCCTCCTTCCCGATTCGTAGTCCAGACGAAAGCTGGGCGGGGCGTGGAGCGCAGAGCTCAGCAGAAGCTGGTGTCATGGCCGAAGCAGCGGAAAAACCCAAGAAAATAAAAGTTTTTATCGGAGGAGTCGAAAAAAGAAAGCGGGAGAGTAACAAGCTAAATGACAAGAATAAACATTGGCCCGGCGTTCACTCGCTGGCGTGAGCTGAAAGACGAGGAGGGATGTCCGACAAGAGAGTCAGAATTGTTATGATACAAATGTAAATGTAGAGTTCTATGTTCAATAAGAATCAAATTAGAATGTTTTCACATTCGTCTTGGGTTCTAGTATTTTTCCTGAGAACTGTAAAATTGTGCAGGGCTGATCTGCAAAATATAAGGAATGGGCATTCAGTTATTCACAGGTTATAAAGTACCGTATTTTCTGGACTATAAGCCGCACCTGCATATAAGCCGCATCCGCTCTATTTTAAAAAAAATAATAAAAAAAAGATATACAAGCCGCAGATATTTACCTTGTTAGATTAGATATTTACTACATGTACAGAAGGATTTTGAACTGTAAATGATGTACATGTTTGTACCTAAATAGATCTTTCCTAACAGTGTCTTTTAACACAGCAGCAACTTTGCTGATTAAAACGGGACAGAACCAAGAGAAAATAACCGGTATTTATTTATCTATTTATCTGTTTGAAATCTGCTCCTACTTCTATCTGCTAAAGAAGAAGTAGCGTATTCTTCTTTGCATTTATTTTGTCTTAGTTTTGATTCTAATTCCGGTTGGAGCACCCCGAGCGGTGGAAGAAAAATCCACAGAATAGAACCTTTGTATAAGCTGCATGGTTGAAAACCTATGAAAAAAGTAGCGGCTTATAGTCCAGAAAATACGGTATTTTTTTATTTTGTCAGTAATATGTTGGACTACTAATTTATGACGAAGTCCCTCCAAAAAACGTGACAGGAAAAATGACTTCAATAATAAAACCAAGTTGAACTTAGTGATTTTCAACATCGTCATATTATATTGTTTAGCCAAAAATAGATACATTACCTCTTCACTATCCATCCTGCAAACGACCGCTGAAAACAGAAAAGTAGTTTTGAAAGTCCGTCCCGTCTTATTTCATTCACTATCAAAACAAATGCAGCGACGGGGACAGGAGTTTTCCGGCAGTACGTGCTGGTGCTCATGGGAAATGTAGTGTTCTTTCTGGTAAAGCACTACCGCTTTTGTCCAAAGGAGCCGCCAAACTCAACAAAAGCTGAAAGTTACATTGTGCTGCTTTAAAACAGACATTTATCCTTGGGCCGGCAGTCACTGCACAATGAACCCATCAAAAACTACATGTGTAATATAAACATGAACCATCAAATAATTATGACCTATTTCCATGTAGCCTATCAGCCCATAGAAGTCGAATGGATGTCACCAACTTAAATGAGTAAGATAAGATCAGGTGATTATTCAAGAACAGATGGCAAGAGCAGTGATGTGTCAATAATTTAACGGAAAATGTTGTAAATCTAAGTGCCACTGGAGAGCAAAGTTTAATCAAACAGAAAGACCGGCCTCTAAGCTGTGTGGGTGAGGGAGCTGGATTTATTGGCAACCCATGAACAGGCACTCGGGCTTTTATTACAGGCATGATTCAGGGAAAAATTATCAATGCGAGCAGCTATTTCAGAGACATAAACTGTGTTAGGAGACTGATGTGGGTAAACGTCATGTTAAATGGCACCATTTTCTCTCTCTGATGGGATTCCACAAAGCTCTCTGCCTCTCCAAATCAAAGCAGCAGATGTCTCGGCAGAAGGACTCGTCATAAAAAAGAAAGTCAATACCTCTCGAGATCTGTGCTTTGAGTTCTGTCGGCTAGTGTCGAGATAAAGTTAGGTGGGATATTGTTGCAGTTCATCACTAAGACAACTACATATCTCCTAGCACATTCCCCTCAGGCGGGTCATTGTTACATACCTTTAAGTTTCCAAAACAGTATGAATGACCAACCACGTCTCCCCAGTATAGCACACTGATACAAATATTGTGCTTGATCTACTTAAAAAAATTTAGGCAACTTTTTGCATGAGATTATTATGTAGATCAAGAAAGAATAGTCTTTGTATAAACTCATTTTTTGTATGTAAATAATACATTTTGCAACAGTAGCAGTCAACTTAATTGTGTTAAGTTTACTTTAATTGCCAAAATTAATTTGACTTTACTTCCAAAAATTTATTTGACTTTACTTGCAAATTAATTTTGTACATACTAAAAATTAAGTAATTTATACAAAGACTAGTCTTTCTTGATCTACATAAAAATCTCATGCAAAAAAGTTGCCTTAATTTTTTTAAAGTAGATCAAGCAAGATATTTTTACTGTTGTGTTTTACATAAAACAAACAAAGCATGTTTCATCTAAACGTTGGTCAATCTGCCCAATAGATTAAAATTGTTAAAGGAAAAGTAAATACAACAAGATCATTGCTTGTCGTTTGTGTGTAAATGAAATGATTACTGGGATTCACATAAATACTGCTGGAGGAAAAAATGCACAATGTCTTGTTTTTTGAACCAATGTAGATTAAGTTCAAAACTAGATGTATTCATGTAAAGCAACAAACTTCATTTTCAATTGTTAATATCACAGATTTAAATATGTTATATTTACATGTGCTTAGATTTATTTTTTTCAGTGCAGTTAAGTAATGTTGTCACATAGCGTTCAAATCCGGTGATGGCTGAGATCTTCTCACCCACCAGTGAAGACATTTCCAGACATGAATTGTTGCCAAGTGCCCATTGAAGGCAGTCAGTGTGTAGTTAAAATGCTCATATCCTGCTGCTGATCTAGATTACTAACCACGTCTTCACCGCAGATACTTTCAAGCCTAGAAATGTTGATGCTACTTCTGGACTTATTTTGAGAACATTAAGTTTAAGTGACATTTGTGAGCATGACACTACCCTATAAAATGACATGCTTATTTGTTTTTCATCAGCACTAATTTGGTCGGATACGCACTTGCTCTCAATGTGTTTCAGATTTATTGCTAAAACAGATGCATATTATCAAATTAAATCAAGTAACCAAGCAGAAAAACATTTCTGGTATACAGGACTGTCTCAGAAAATTTGAATATTGTGATAAAGTTCTTTATTTTTTGTAATGCAATTAAAATTTGGGTTTTTAAAAACCCCAATATGACCCCTGGGTTACTCCTTTTAAAACCCGAATATTGGGTCATGTAAACGCCAAACGGAATATCCCCATCAAACGGAACAGGAATTTGTTTTCTGCACATGTTCTGTTCACAAGGAATCCTGGTCTTTTGAGTCCAGGAAGTTCTTATAAACACGGAGAAACACAAGACCAGGAGGAGACTAATCACTTCATAAATGTAATGAAGGATATGAACATTTCTGCATTTGTAGACGGTAGAAAGTACCGGGATAGACAGATTTAAAAGAAGGTGAGCGGAAAGTTGCACGAAGCAGCATTTGTTTTGAATTTGGATACAGGAAGAAGAAGCAGAAATGACGGTATGTGCATCATGATGTTCTCCATGCGTCGCTGGTTTGATCCAGATATCCCGAATGATTAATTACCATGTAAACGGAATATTCCGAATGTTTCAGTAACCGGAATATTAGCAATAACCCAAATTTTGACTGCATGTAAACGTAGTCAGTGTGTAGTTAAAATGCTCATATCCTGCTGCTGATCTAGATTACTAACCACGTCTTCACCGCAGATACTTTCAAGCCTAGAAATGTTGATGCTACTTCTGGACAAAGTTCTTCTTTTGAGAACATTACGTTTAAGTGACATTTGTGAACATGACACTACCCTATAAAATGACATGCTTATTTGTATTTCACCAGCGCTAATTTGGTCGGATACACACTTGCTCTCAATCTGTTTCAGATTCAATGCTAAAACAAATGCATATTATCAAATTAAAACAAGTAACCAAGCAGTAAAAACATTTCTGGTATATATGATCTGGATGATACGGAAGAGTATTAGGGCCATGCAAGAGAAAAAAAAATTGAGACTGGAAGATTTTTTTTTATTGTGCACTTCGAGAATAAAGTCGAAATTTCGCCTTTTTTTCTCCACATTTCAACTTTATTCACGACATTTCGACTTTTTTCTCAACATTTCGACTTTTTTTTTCGGCATATAGACTTTTTTCTCAACTCTGCCTTTTTTCTCAACATTTCAACTTTATTCACAAAATTTTGACTTTTTTCTCAACATTTCAACTTTATTCACAAAATTTTGACTTTTTTCTCAACATTTCGACTTTTTTCTCAAAATTGTACTTCAACATTAATCTCGACATTTCGACTTTTTTCTCGACATTGACTTTTTTCTCAACATTTCAACTTTATTCACAAAATTGGGACTTTTGTCTCAACATTTTGACATTAATCTCGACATTTCGACTTTTTTCTCGAAGTGCATAATAAAAAAAAAAATCTTCCTCCTCTAAAATATTATTTTTATTTTTCTCCTGCCTGGCCCTAATACTCTTCCGTAGGATGAACATACCTGCTACAGTGCCTTTTTTTCTCTGGAGGTTTTTTCAGAACAGACAAGTATTCACACTGGTCATGCTGCAATTATGTAGCACCCTCCAGAAATTACCGGGGTCACTTGTACGACCTCTGCAAATCCCCTCCTGAGCACATTGCGAGCCACTCTTCCATGCACTCCCTGCTGCTCTGGTCTCTGTTTGGCTAGTGTGCGCTGGAACTCTTCAGAAGCAGAACATGTTTTAACCTCTAAGGCCAACTCACACAATGCCACAAACACGAGGCAATGTTTGCTCTGTGGCAGTCAACAGGCTGACACAATCTGACAGTTCCACATGGGAGGGCTTCTCTGCCCAGGACAGCTCTTGTTAGGACGCGTGAATACGTGAACTTGTGAAACAAAAGAGAAACTAACAGATAGAGACAGATATCTGTCAGTTTGTTTTTCCACACATAGGCTACTGTATCTGCAGGGACACAGTTTAATGAGCACAATGTTAACAGAGAGCGAGTAAACATGGGAGGCGGCATGAACGGGCTGACGGACGGGAGGCAGCAGTCAAGTCTGTCTGTGTTTCTGTGTAACGAGCGGGCTGCAGGGACGAGGCTGCATCTATTCTCATGGTCTGAAGAACAGATGAGCAACAGCTGTGGCCGGATCAGAGTATGTTGTGATGAATCATATACGGTGGCCGAGACCCGCCATTGCTGAAAAAAAAGTAACGCTGCAAACAGAGACAAACGCTGCTGCAAATAAAAGAAACGCTTGGCAAATAAAATAAACGGTGCAAATAAAAGAAACGCTGCTGCAAATAAAAGAAACGCTGCAAATATAAAGAAACCCTGCTGCAAATAAAATAAAAAAACTACGCAAATAAAAAAGCCACAACGGAAGTGAATTACCGGGGACTATTTTTGCCGATGCACCGGTGTTGCACATTAAAAATGACACGTAGCGACGTTGAACACTAACCTTTTCACTTATTTTCTCGTTCGTTGTTCTTCTTATTCCTCGCTCTTCTTATTTCTTCCTTTTCACTTGCGTCCTCTTCGTCTTCTTCTTCTCCTCTCACGTAAAAAACACCGGTGCATCAGCAAAAATAGTCCCCCGTAATTCACTTCTGTTGTGGCTTTTTTATTTGCGTCGTTTTTTTTTGTTTGCAGCTGCGTTTCTTTATATTTGCAGCGGCGTTTCTTTTTATTTGCAGCGTTTATTTTATTTGCAAAGCGTTTATCTTATTTGCAGCGTTTCTTTAATTTTCAGCAATGGCGGGTCTCAGCCACCGTAATCATAAATATTCCATGTACAAGTCTACAAAGTGCGGCAAATAAACAAATAAAAAACACTCAGGAACTAAAAAAGAAGGAGAAACAGGACCGTGATCGACCCTGGAGATGCCTGCAAAAAGAGAGGTTTGAGTAAAAATATTGACGGCTGGATTGCTTTAGACTTGTGGTTGGAGCGGAAATTGGATAGCTGACAAGTTAAATTAAGAACAAGGATATCAGAAATATAAACACTGGTGCTGTAGTCCTTGAAAACAATTGGGTGGATTTTGTTCGCACAGATTTTTACAGGAAGCGGACTGAAAGATGGAAGAGCAGGAATAGCGCTTTCAGTTTAGGCCTAACCGCTACTCCTGATTAATGACCTGGCTGCTGTGGTTTGAATGCTAGACCTGCTCTTCCTCTTCACTTGAGGTCTTGATGGGACATGAACGTTTGTCTAACCCAGCGGTCGGCAACCCAAAATGTTGAAAGAGCCGTATTGAACCAAAAACACAAAAAACGAATTTGTCTGGAGCCGCAAAAAATGAAAAGTCTTGTATAAGCCTTAGAATGAAGACAACACATGCTGCATGTTTCTATATTAGTTATAACTGGGGGAAGATTTTTTTTTTTCATTATGCACTTCAAGAAAAAAGTTGAAATGTGGAGAAAAAAGTCAAAATGTTGAGAAAAAAGTTGAAACGTCGAGAAAAAAGTCAAAATGTTGAGATTAATGTTGAAGTACAATCTCGAGAAAAAAGTTGAAATGTTGAGAAAAATCAAAATTTTGTGAAAAAAGTCTAAATGTCAAGAAAAAAGTCAAAATATCGAAGAAAAAAAAGGAAAAAAAGAAGAACAATAGAAAAAGGAAAAAAAAGAAGAAAAAAAGGAAAAGATGGTGGAGATGAAGGAGGCATTTTAGTAGGCTATGTCTTTAGTGGATTTTTGTTGGAAGTCTTTTCGAGGAGTGTGGGACTCCCTGTAGAAGCAGACCAAGAGTTGTGTTAGCTGGAATCTGTCAGGGCTTTGTCAACAATTGTATTTATTTATTTAAAGGTTTAGTTATCAGAGACAATGCACATTAATAATACATTTAAACAAATGTAAAATATGCCAGAATTAGCCAAAAAGGCTATTTTGCATCTGCTGTCCCTGGACTGGTGTAAAATAGTCAACCTAAAAGAAAAGTTATTAAGATATAATCAATAAAACATTTCCAAATAAGAAGGCTACATCAGAATAAAGATTAAAAGGTAAGAGACTAAGCTAAAATACATACACACACAGGTTAACATAAGCTCAACAACAGACAATTGCTACAAACGAAAACAGAAACAACATGAAGCAGCAACAGTAACATCAACATTAATAACACAAGACACAGTAACACACTAACAGGCCAAAAACAAACAAGACAAAAGCACTAAACACAGAATAAAAAGCAACAGTGTAACTAGACAAACTAATAGTCAACATGACAGGCAGGGCAGCAAGCCAGGAAAGTTAAGCACTAAAATGTAATGTTGACAGCCTTGGCCACTAATTAACCACTTTTTTAGATACAATTTAAAAGAAGCATAATTTGATTGGTTTCTAATCTGAGTTGGTATGAAGTTCCACTCACGAGCAGCCCTGATTGAAAATGCAGACTGGCTAAATTTTGTTCAAAACCTTTATGAACATACATTTTTCAGTGCACTCTTTGATGGCCTCAGTATCTCCGCTTTTTATAGATGACGTTGGCATCATTGGGCCACGATCTTGAGGTCCCAGTGGAGCCTTTTGTAGCCAAGTGTGAAGCAGTGGAATGAGACCGTGGTTCTCTGTCACAAAAATATAATGGAGTGTCCTCTCTTGGTTGGGAATGAACTGCTGTCCAAAAATGGAAAAGGTCAAGTACCTTGGGCTCTTGTGCATGAGTGGGGGAAGATTTGAGCATGAGATCAACAGACTTCCAATGCGGTGTCTCCAGTTACGCAGTCTCTAACAGTCTGTTGTGATTAAGAGAGAGCTGAGCTCTCTGTTCACTGGACGATCAACCCTGGGAACAAACTGGATAGTTACCAAAATAAAGAGACTGCAGATACAAATGGCTGAGAAGACTTTTGTTCACCCCTCATTACTCTCCCTTTGAGATGTTTCGTCATTTGGTATGAACTCTAAGTAAAGTCGTGGCTCCTCCACATCCAGAATAGCCAGAACAATCCAGCTGAGCTGATTTGGGCATCTGCTTATGATTCCTCCGGGTCGCCTCCTTGTGGAAGATATTCCAGGCATGACCGACACGTAGGAAGCCCCTGAGGCAAACCAAGGGCACACTGTATATCAGGGGTGTCCAACCCTGGGCCTGAGAGCTACTGTCCTGCATGTTTTAGACGTCTCCCTGCTTCAACACAACCCAGATAGACATGGCGGTGTCACAAACAGAGTTGTGTAGAGCTTAACGAGATGCTGATGATAACCATTAATTAGAATCAGTGAAACATTTAAAACATGCAGGACAGTATCTCCAGTGACCAGGGTTCCAGACCCCTGGTGTTATTTCTCTTAGCTGGCCTGGGGATGACTAAGGCCCAATCCCAATACACCCCCTACTTTCTACCACTAGCCCTAAAAATCAAGCCACACATTTTAGGGCCCTTGTAATCTTTCCAGGGCCCTGTCCCAATACTCCCACTACCCCTACTTTTCAGCACCATCCCTAAATTTTGCTTGCTACATCACTGCGTGGTTGACGTTCGGGTACGTAAGCGACTGTGTAGTTACGTTTGCACATACGTCACACCATATCAGGAAGGTGAGAGCCAAAAGCTGTTTTAATTTCAGCTGTAGCGCTGTTAATATGCCACTCGGAGCAGCAGCTCACGGCCGGGTCAACCTGCGCCGTCGTCCCGTGGAGAAACCTGCAGCTCTGTGGAGAATTACCACTGGCTGAAACAAATCATTTAGGAAGATAAATGTTGGTTTAATAGATGAAATCTAACAGTTGTAGCTACGCCTGTTAAAAAATTTGCTCCGAAAATTTCGAGATGAGTATAGCCAGCTGCCAGCTCGGGAGCTAATTTATGGTTCCGCATTAAATCGACACAGAGCCTATGGCGTAGGGTACGGCGTACGGGGCGCGTCGCCGCGTAACCTACGCCGTAGGCTCTGCGTTGGTGTAACGCGGAAACATAAATCAGCCTTTATTCCGGCGAGGTTTGAAAAAGACTTTGCAACAACCAGCAAGCGAGTGATTATGTACATTCACTGAGTGAATATTATGAAAGTAAAATATATATTTCTCGCTAGAAATGTAATCAAAACGCATTTTTATGCAGAAACTAACTCAAAATATTGATTTTATTCACTAAAAAATAAGAAATGTCCACCATGTTTTTTTTTTTTGATTCAGTCCGCAAATGACGACGAAAAGCATTCTGGGAAATTTTTCTGGCCCTCGGTCAGCTAGTGAGCATCTGAAATCCCTCGCTCTGAAGGGACAGATTCATAACCTCTACCCTCGTTTTCCCCACTCCCCCAAGGTGAAAACAGGAATTGGGACACCACTACCCTCACGGGAACACACAAAATTTAGGGCTAGGGCTAAAAGTCGGGGTAATGGGGGATTGGGACTGGGCCTAAGTACTAAGTATCATCCCAGAACAGGAGGAGAATGGTTAAGGAGAGGAATGTCTGGTCCTTTCTGCCTCTACCCCCTCCAAAAAAAAGAAAAACAGCAAAAAACAAATAAGTGGAAGTTAAATGACTTATGGGCGGTAGTTGTAATTGGAATCACAAATAACCGATAACCAGAGCAGCTAGGTGGAGACAGATGTAGAGATAATTGGAATGCTCCAGATAGAGAGAAATGAATGAATAAGTACGTAAAGATTAAGACACAAATTACATCTGATTATAATGACATCTATTAGATGAAGAAAACGTAGTGGAACAAGTTTTGCAACATGGTGATCAATATTCACCGTCTTCGCAGCAGATATGATATTTAAGGTGAATGGACCATAGAATGGATCGGCAGTAGTTGGATTCTCCAGTCAGCAGATGATCATTAGTGCTGAAGGGAAAACGCAATGAATACTTTATTATAAACAGGTCCTGAGAGGAAATAAAGAATTCAACAACATGTCAAAGAATTTACTGTGGAACTTGCAAGCATTCACTCATTCATAAATATTTAAGCAGAACGTGTGTAACCAATGGTGTGCCACTTACTGAAGCTACAACACTTCCTCCTGAATTGAAGTTGCAGAGTGTAACCTAAGTCATCTTTGATGCTGATCTCTGATGCCACATCACATACATCAACAGCTGCTTTGCAACTTGCCCCCAAAAGAACGCAATACAATAAAAGAATACCGTATTTTCCACACTATAAGACGCGCCGCATTATAAGGCGCACTAAATATATGGTAAAATACCGTACTATAGTGGCTGGGTTTGAGTTACGTATCTACCTGATGGAGCAGCGCTACAGGAAATGCTACAAAATCCTACAGCAAATGCAAAAAAAAAAAAAAACAAGGAGAAAAGTACCGTATGTCAAACTTTATTAACAAAATAAAAACCAGCTTTGCTCCGTCTCGTCAAAGTCTCCATTATGCGAGTCAGCGTGGCTGCTGTTGTCTTGAACGTCTGTGACGATTTCTGACGTTTTTAGCGCCGTTACTTCGGCGACACCAACTACATTACCCACAATCCCCCTGACTACAGTAGCAGAAATTACCGTAATGATCATATATAAGACGCACTGCATTATAAGGCGCACTGCCGGTTTTTGAGAAAAGTAAAGGCTTTTAGGTGCGCCTTATAGTGCGGAAAATAAGGTAAATGCCAGTTTCCTGCGCTTTGAGCAGCACTGACATGCATTATCTTAATCATTAATACGGCTCATACACTCTAACAGCAGCTGAGCGGCTTGCAGAATAGCAAACGAGAGAAAAATCGAAAATCAACGACTGGCAGATTGAAAAGTTAAAAGGCTGTAAAATGAGCGCGTGTTCAGATCATGAGAAAACGACAAGAATATTCCACTCCCCATCTTATAACGCTCCCCTGGCCTTCACAAGGCTTTTGATTAGCAAACAGCAGCCCCCCGAGATAAAACACACTCTTAGACACAGAATGGATTTGCATGTAAAGAGATTTGAAGCTTTTGCACGGATCTGCTGCAGGCAAACAAGAGAACGTGATGGTTTAGATGCTGCTCAATTTTGAAGGAAAGCTTCTGATTTCTTATTCGGTTTTCTATCATTATGGGTCAACTTGATACTTGATATGTATTTTAACCACATTTCTGTTCTGTGATCTGGCAGGTTCCGTGACTATGAGGAAAAAGGCTGCAGGTCTGCTTTATTTACATATATGCGCATCATTCACGGAATATGTAAATGTGATTTGAAACTGAAGCAAGCTGGATTTGCATCAAGAATTTACTTGCAGTCACGATGGTGAGCAATTGCTGAAAAGGGAGGAAACACTTACGAGATCCACGGATCAGCAGCTGCTCACATCATTCTACCCCAGCGTCATTATATCTGCAAGTGTTCAGTCAAGACGTGTTTAATAAAAAGATTATTAAGAGGTACCTCAATAAGATTTGCATCAAGCTTAAGACTCTGTGAAAGAACTTGTGGATAAATTGGTTTATAGATGGAGACATAACAGCCCAACATATTACTTTCATATGAGAGCAGAAGTTGCTTCTTGAGTTCATCCCTCGTAATGACTCAGTTGAATATAATTTATGACTTGGATCATAAGTTATTCACCAGTGGGCTGATTAATTATATATGTCCTAAATGTAAAACCACTAAGTATCTGCGAGAGTAGGTTTTTCAGACGGGGGGAGTTTCCAGCAGCCGGTTTGAGCTAAGCAGCTTTCTTTAGTAAATTGATACAGCCGCATTTGGGAAAATATGAATAAAGTGTTTATCCTCTTGCTTGATGACATACTGACAGTAACACTGAAGGATTTGCCTCGGCAGTACAACACATGTATCCATTAAAACCATTAGTTCAAGGCCAGTACTTAATCCTGTGTGAGATATAGAGGATCCAGATTGTTGGAGATAAGCAGATTTACTCTACTCTCAATAAAGAGTAAAAATCTCCTGTATTCAGATGATTCAATCACATTTTTGAAGAGTACTCAATTTACAGCACCAGAACCAACCAGTCAAAGTCGTTGTGTTACCTAATACTGGAGTGAATCTAATCAGAGGCATTCATCCATTTTCCTCCCTTGCTTCTCTTTTCTGTTTCAACTGACTAAACCCTAAATCTTCCACTAAAATGTTGAGGAACGTAAACTCAAAGTTTGTGTAGGCAGAGGGTTTGGAGTTGATATTGACTGACCAGTAACCGACCTTTGAAGTGGCAGTGAATATGGAGCTAGAACAGTCTCATAATTCGCAAATGCACACACCGATTCACAAATGCACAGGACAAAATTCACAAATGCACACACCGATTCGCAAATGCACAGGACAAAATTCACAAATGCACACACCGATTCACAAATGCACAGGGCAAAATTCACAAATGCACACACCGATTCGCAAATGCACAGGACAAAATTCACAAATGCACACACCGATTCGCACCGATTCACAGACATCTGATTGGTTGCAGATCATTCCGTGTTAAAAAAAACGTATTTGTGGATCGAGTCACGTCAGGGGAGTCTCAAAAGTCACACACAAATCCAGCACAGCTCACAGACAAAAAAACATTTGTAAATCAGGTTATATTTGTGTGTGCATCAAAAATACATTTGTGTATCTTGTCCTACGCACGTGTGAATTGTTCTGTGTATTTGTGAAACGGTGTGTGCATTTGCGAATCGGTGTGTGCATTTGTGAATTTTGTCCTGTGCATTTGTGAAACGGTGTGTGCATTTGTGAATTATGAGACTGTTCTAGCTCCATAAGTGAACTCCAGCTGAGCAAGATGAGAGAATAAACCTCAAAACCTCAACATGCCAGAAATGTAAGGCAAGGAGGGAGGCGAAACAAAAAAAAGCTGTTTCAAACAGGAGAAGGAAGCAGGTGTTTGTAGTGATGAACTGGTACAAACAGTATCCATGAAATTTAATTTGAGAAGCAAAACAATGGAGGATCTCCACTTGGTCAATAAACACATTAAAAGAAAAAAAAAATGAGGTGTTTAAAACCAATGTTCATCAAGGAAAGATTGGCAGAGACTTTCATATTTCTTCTTCTACTCTGAATATGATCATTTATTGATTCAGAGAATCTAAGGAACTATTACGTGCATCCAGAGGAAGCTGGACACATGTAATCTCTGAACCATCAGGTACTACTGCTCCGAGAACCATGATGGATTCATAGCTGATATAACCACGGAGTCAAGGGATTACCACTCAAAACTTAACTGCAAAACGAAGCCTGGTGTTCAACATAGATGGTTAGGAGATGCAGCTTTCTAAAAGCCAGTGACTGTTTGTGATGGAATTGGGATTTCAGTCATCTTGGCAAAGATCATTTACACTTCTGTCGGTGGATCTCCATCACCCAGATTCAGAATGAAACCTGGAGGAGTAGCATTCAGCTCCACAGATCTGGAACAAACTTCCAGAAAAACTGCTACAATGTTGAAACCCTCAATTCGATCAAACTGTTATTTTTAGAACTACACTGCAACTCTTGCATGTCTTCACTTTTCATGTTCCCATTATGTAAAGCACCTTGAATCACCTTGTTGCTGAAATGTGCTATATACTGTACAAATAAACTTGCCTCGCCTAACACGTTTTCTAGTGATGGCATATACTGGGAAGTAGACGTGTATTCGTCCTACAAGACGTGGCGTTTCAAAGATTTTACAAGCAAAATTCGAGAGAAATTTTACAAGAAATCTGAGCAAGACTTTTTTAATTCTAATCCTACAACTATTAATCAGAACATGTCAAATTCAGTCGAGACTTTTACTGTGCTGATGAAGCACGGTGTCTCCGTCTCTGTTGCTGTGTTTTGAGTTGCTGTCTAGCATGCTGCATTTGTTTTTGTTTTTTGCAGCACGTTTTTTCATTTGCACCACGTTCCTCTTTTTGTACCTCGTTTTGAGTTTGTGAATTTGAATCGTTTCTGTACTTGAAGCCGTTTTCCTTAACTGAGACGCATTAGGCCGTTGCAGTGCGTTTGGCCCTTGTCGGCCACCGTAGCTGTCCCTGCAAAGCTGCCTCCCCGTTGATCTGTGCTCAATCTGTCTGAGATCTCCAGGGAGAGGACATGATGAGGGGACAGGGATCACAAATCTAGTTACTCTCTGTCGCCGCCCGACGAGACTCTCTGTTCCAGGGCTCCCATGAGAGTGCTCATGTGTCCAAAACCCTAACAAGACTTCACTAACCCAAGATAACGCCACTTGTATATACAGTATGTGTCCATGTGTGTGCACATGTAATGAACCTTTTCAAACTTGTAATGAATAGCACATTAGCCTATTTTGGTCAACTTTAGAAAATGCAAGGAATTGATGAATGCTGCTGGGTGCACAGGTGAACACAGAAAAACAGAAAAATCAATAGTGGACCAGCTTTTAGTCGGTTTCCTAGAAGAATATTACAATTTTTTTTTCAGTTTGAACATCAAAGACAATTAAAGCTGCAAGCAGCGATGAACGGGCCCTCGCACCCTTGTGCACGTTCAGGCTGCAGTGGAAGCTTGTATGACTTCATGTAGATTCTTCAGGCCTGGACATTTAGCGGCTGAAACCACCCACGACTCTCTATATCAAACCATTCAAAAGTTATGGCAGAAAGTAGGAACTATCAGATATCGACCAATCAGATTAAGGGGAGGGGCTAATTTGCACCAATTATGGTCAAGGACTCAAAACCGAGTCCGATGACACCACCCACAAGTCTTTATGTCAAACCATTCAAATGTTATGGCAGAAAGTAGGAAGTATCAAATATGGACCAATCAGATGAAGGGGGGGCGCGCTTTTTGGCGTCTAACGCTTTTGACTGAGAAAAGTAAAAAAAAAAGTAAAAAAAAGCGCATCGTCGCAGGATGGAGACGCACATTTTGATGTATAACACACCTGGGTGCACGTTACGGTTCGGGCCGTTAAATTGCACCAAAATGACATGATTAATTCAAAATGGCCGACTTCCTGTTGGGTTTCGGCCATGGTGCCAAGAGACTTTTCTTTAAGTTGCAACATGATACAGGTGTGTACCGATTTTCGTGCATGTACGTCAAACCGTATTGTGGGGCTTGAGGCACAATGTTTTCTAAGGGGCGCTGTTGAGTCATTAGGCCACGCCCATTAATGCAAACCATTAAATATCACATTTTTCACCAGGCCTGGCTTGGTGCAAAATTTGGTGACTTTTGGGGCACGTTTAGGGGGGAAAAAAGGCCCTCATTTCGTCGGAAGAAAAATAACAATTCCTACAGATACAATAGGACTTTCGCACTGTAAGTGCTCGGGCCCTAATAAATGCAGTCCAAGATATTAAAGGTATTGTGACATCATTTTTAACATGCTTTTAACACTATTAAAAGTCTTGGCCAACATCCCTCAAATGTGTCTAAAAGAGTGTAACAAGAAAATATTCACTCTAGTACTCTATTCCTGGCTTTTTATTACAGTGTTTTTTTGCGCCGTGAAAAATGCTTCCTTTTCCCCCTTTCCTGTCAATCATTGCTCCGCTCCTCCTCCCAACCTCCTCCTCCTCCAGCCATACGCTCACAGCGGCGTCGGAGAGAGCCGGGAGCGACAGGCGAAGCATGCACGGAAAAGCAGCACGGCGAACCACAGCAAACAATCATAAAAATAAAGGCATGCAAGCAGCACTGTCCCCTTATCTTAAGTCCAGTCAGTGGCCGCGGGTGTTCTTAGCAGTTTTCCTCCGGTGATTAGAACAAAAGAGGCTCTAAACACTAAACAGCTCCGTGTTAAGCCTGATTTATGGTTCCGCGTTAAATCGACGCAGAGCCCTACGCCGTAGGGTTCAGCGTACGGTGCGCGTCGCCGCGTAACCCTACGCCGTAGGCTCTGCGTCGGTGTAACGCGGAACCATAAATCAGCCTTTATGGTGCGCTGGAGAGGAGCGGAGGCAGGGAGCTGGGTGGAGGGGGCGGTGATTTAGCGGGCCGTTACGTAACGGCCCGCCACCAAACCACATGCGCCGTTTTTGCACAGTTATGCAGAAAATCCCAGAAAGCACACAATACACTGAATGTTAAAAGTTCGTTGTTTTTTGGGTGTAATTGATGTCAAGACACCCAACAAAACACAAAAAATCAAGAAAAATGTGTTTTTCATGTCACAATCCCTTTAAGGATTTTTCTGGTGTTGCTTCACTTTGGTGGATTTCCAGTTGGGATCCAGGCTGACGTGTCCCATCAGGCTGTTCTGCTTCAAGGTCTGCTCACCCATTTCTCTCCTGAGATGTATTTAAGCTCCAAACAAGAACTCAGGCATGGACTAAACAAAGAAAATATTTTTCCTCCAGTCCACTCCCCCCTCAAGAGAAGCACCTGTGTGTTTGGGAATCAAGGAGCGAGACAAAGATCTAACTTTTTACCCAAGTGTAAGCAAAAATAGGCAGTACTCGAGTTGAGGGGGGGTGAGGGGGGACGGCATCCCCCCCTGAAATAAAAACGGTCCAAATCATCCCCCCTGTAAAACTGCCATCCCTCCTTTCCATCCCTTATGTCATTTCATCAATGAATGTGGTTTTACTGCTATTTCAACATTTAGAGTAATCACCAGAGAAATAACACCAGAAAAATAACTTATTTGACAATTTTCACTTGAAATAAGTAGGAAAATCTGCCAGTGGGACAAGATTTATCTTCTCATTACAAGCAACAAAATCTTGTTTAACTGGCAGATTTTTCTACTTATTTCAGTTTAAAATCTACTTTAATCAGGTGAAAATTGTTGTTTTTTCCAGTGATGAGTCTTGTTTTAAGTGTAATGAGATTTTTTTTACTAAAATGAGACATTTTAACTAGAAATAAGACAAATATTCTTGTTAAGATTTTGAGTTTTTGCAGTGATCCATGTTACTTATCCTGTGAAGGACAGAGTCATATTGATAAGTTCAGAAAAGTGTTTTTTATTGTTGTGTTTTGATGTATTTGATGTAAGCCCAGTGGATATTTAAAGCTTACAGAAGGCTGCATTTAACTGCTGCTATGTCATTCCTGCAGTATTTCTGCAGGTGTTTTGGTCACTGCTATTATTTGTAATATATTATATTATTTGTAATCAGCACAAATTATCTGTCCCCATATGATCAAATCCACCATCCCCCCTGATTTTTTTTTACAACTCGAGTACTGAAAATAGGCCTTCATTCACAGAGCTGATGGTTTTGTGTAGTCTGTCCCAGCACTTTCTCATCCTGCTGCGCCTCAAGGAGTTCTCACAATTTGTACAAGATGAGAGCGAGTGAGTGAAGGGAAAGGAAGAGGCAAACAGAGACAGGAGACATAGAAATTGGAGGTATATTCTCTACCTCGCTTCACTTCTCCCTGGCACCCAGAGGCTTCTCCAAAAGCTTTTAGTAAGAAAACAAGCGGCTGTGATACAGATCAAACAGCAGCAGCAGCCACTTCCTGTCCCACAAAGCTTTGATATTTCAGTCACTATCACTTCTTGCGTCGCATCTGTTTTGTACACTGTCATGTAAATGGATATTTTCCTTTGCTCTCTCCTTCCCTGAGTCATCTCTTGCCTCTACCCCCTTTGTTTGTCCCAGACTTCCCCTTCCCTGGGCTGATTTTCAGCAAAGCTATATTCCAGGCTTTGCTCTCAGCCAGAGGCGAATGATGTGTTGTAATTACTGCCAGCCTCGTGGGCAGAAGGCAAAAAGTAGCTTTCAGTCACTTTGTGTGAGTCCGTCTGAAATGAGCGAATGGAGACGTGTCACTGAACCCACCAGCTTCTTCCCACTCTCTTTCCCAAAGTTTGATCAGACACAGACTCCTTTCTTTGCTTTAAAGGGGGTCTATTATGGAAAATTCTCTCTTTTTTTCTCAGGTTTGAGCATGAATGTTTGGTATCTGGAGTACCTACCAGACCATAAAGTATCCTATTAACCCGCTCAGTTTGTGCTGAGTGTGGCGCTTCAGTCAGGATGGGAGAAAACAAGCCGTTCAGATCTTGGTCATGTTTCTACGTTACACCAGGACTTCATTATAATAACCAACAGAGCTCCATGGCAGAACATCCTTATTTTGGCAGCCAATGGCCTGGCTGCACAGAGCCATATTGCTGTCCTTGCAAGCAGCAGTTAACAGACCTGTCTTGCTCAAAACTAGATGACTTTGCAAGTGGTCAGTTGATGGCTGTAAAACCCAGTGCAAAGCTTTACAAGGGCTGCGACTGGCAATCAACGAACACTGTGGGTTAACTAATATTTGAAGGAAAAATCCCAGCTACAGTGGGCAAAAACCTTAATGAGGAAAGACTAAGGCCACGTTTACACATAGCCGGGTATTTCCCCCTCTACGTTTTGAATAATATCCTCGTTTACACGAACCCTCATACGCTGTTAAGGTGCTATGAGCATCCAAACCTGCAGGGGGCAGTGTAACGAGAAGCGTAAAGTCATGCTAGCCAATCAGAATCCTGGAAAAAACGTCAACAAATGACACGTGTGAAGCCTGAATTATATGGTTCCGCGTTAAATCGACGGCGTAGCCTACGTACGGTGCGTGTCGCTGTGTAGCCTACGCCGTAGGCTCTGCGTTGGTGTAACGCGGAACCATAAATCAGCCTTGACTGCAGTTACTTCCAAGATGAACAAGAGTCTTTTGTTTGGAGTGACAGAGAAGTGGAGTTACTTTTAAGTGTGACTTTAGAATATAAAACAGGTAAAATACAAGAAAATATTGACGGTGGCCAAACAAATTGTAAACACAGGTCGCACAAATGATGCTGGTGACGTTTCTGTTGCATAATGTGACGTTCTGAAGCCTAAATCTCCGTTTTCTTTTGTTTAGACGCAAACGTGAAAACGGAGTTTTTGAAAATCTCCACTTTGGCCGGAGTTTTCAGAAATGATCGTTTTTGGTGACTTTGAGCTTCGTTTTCGTGTAAACGAACGGCCAAAACGCATGAAAACACCACCGTTTTTGCTCCCTGTAAACGGGGCCTAAATGTGAGCTGATCATGTTTTTGTATTTGGTTTGTGTTTTTGCTTCATAGTCAGTGTCTATCTCCCCCATTCAGTGTGGGTTTGTCTGGGGGGGTTTCCATACTGTAGCTAGTTAGCTGCAGAGGCATCAGTACTTTAGACATGTAGCTATTAGTACCATCTGTTATGACCCAGACTCCGGTTCAGGCATGTACAGTATGTCTGAACTGCTGTGTTTTCAAATTATGTGGCCATGTTTCTTTCTGCAAAGGTTTTCATTTAAAATGGTGAGAGTTGTGTTGTTCCCACTTTGGTTTTCTCTGAGAGGAGGGGCGTGCAGAATGGTAGCTTATTTGCATTTAAAGTGACATGACAGGCATAGAAATGCTGCTGAATGGAAAAGGGAAGATAATATAGGGTGAGATATAAGCTGTTAAAAGTGATCTTTGGTTTGTTTTGACCAAAACATGTCACAGGCAATTCATTTAGAATACCCAGAATTGTATTGATATAACATTTCACCTTTAAAACTAAAGATGCACAACATCCATCCACCATCTACATTGCTAATTCCCCATAGGGTCATAGCAGCCTATCCCAGCTATATTTTGGAAAATGGCAGGGTCACCCTGGAGAGGTCGCCAGTCCATCGAAGGGCGACTTAGCCGAGAGACAAATGATCACACACACACATTTATTCCTCTGGGCACTTTAGAACCACCAATTAACCTGACGTGGATGTTTTTGGACTGTAGGAGGAAGACAAACACCAAAAAGCACAAGGAGAACATGCAAATTCCCCAAAGAAAGGCCTTTGTTTGAGACTTCTAATTTAAAATCTTTTTGATCATACTAAAAAAATTATCATACCGTTTCTAATTATTCTAACTAAAATCTCGAAAAACTTGAATGGTAAAAGGTACACTAGAGAAATGAAACAACTGCAGGGATTTGTCTAATCTCACCGCTTCATTTTGTTGACAGCATTATTTTTCTTGGACTGCAGGGTGCCATTGTGTTGGAACATGTTTTCCTGTTTGGTGTGAAATTCAGGTCACACATCTTACCATACCGTTTTCATCAGGCATTACATGTTGAGTGTTTGTGCTGATGCGCATTGGATTCCATGGGTGGATTAATAATCAAAAACAAACATCCGTATCAGTAAACACAATGGGCCAATTGCACTGTCACTCAGCATGCGACTAATGTAGCTGCACTTTAGGATGGGACGATCCAAACCACAACATGTTCTCACCCTGACTCAGCTCTGTGAGCCAAAGAAAACTGGAGATATGGACCAGTTTTGGGCCAAACATTCTTTTATCATTTGGGATGAAGGGGATTGTTTTTTAAATTGTGAACATGAAATTGTTCAATTTTCATTTCTTCCGCCAGAGCTACTGCTTTCAGTCGAATGAAACGCTGAAATGCTCCTTCCACCCGCTCTGTGCTTCACACCCCCCCCTTCCCCCTTTAACGTCTGTGGATGGTCTCTATCACGTCTCTATCACGTCCGCAACTCACGGGTGCTTCACACGCCCCCTTCTCCCTTTACCGTTCTCATGGTGGCCGTCCGCCTTACATTACCGTAATACAGGTAATAGGAACGGCGCACCATTTCATTGGGCGCGCGGCACATTCTTTAAAAAAAAAAAAAAAATGTTATGTGCGCCTAATGGTCGCGAAAATACGGTACATTTTTCAAAATGTGCTTCGCGCCCAATGACGCAGTGCGCCGAATGTGTGCTGTCGGGAGCTCTGACCACGGCTCCCTCGGGAACGCTTTGAAAAACACATTCACGACGTATCTCCGCGGGCGGGGAGGGCGGCCTGCCCGGCGGCGGCTCCATAGTTTATTGTTGTGTTTGGCTGCCATGCTAGGATGGATGGACCGATGGAGACCACAGTTTCCCAAAGACTGGAAGGCAGCATCATTTCCGAGGGGCCGCACAGCAAGGAAAGTGACTCTGACAGCGAAGAAAGCGGAACAGTTGTCAGGACTCAGCCCGTCGGGCTTCATCGTGCTGATCGGGCCAGAGTGGCCAGAGAGCTGCGCGCCCGGCTCGTGCCGACGCGCTGATCAGTTCTCCTGGTCTCAACCCGCTGAGGAGTTGTCAGTTCTCCTGGTCTCAGCCTGATTGTGCTGAGACCGGGAGAACTGCTCAGTACATGGCCAGAGAGCCGGACTTGTGCCAACGCGCTGATCAGTTCTCCTGGTCTCAGCGCGATCAGGCTGCGGATGAAACCTGACGCGCTGAATCCTGACAACTGTTGCATATTTGATTTAGCGCAGCTGTTTAATTCAGAAACGGAGGATGAGGACTTGGATGGGTTTGATTAATGACGCTTGTTTTACTTTTTGATTATTCATTGTGATTTAAAAAATGTTAGTACTTTGTAATAAAGACTTAAATACAGCACAATCAACCTCAGTTTTGCTCCCATTCTATTTTTAAATATGCACACTTGTATGCTTGTGTGTGTGTTGTTGTATCGCATACATATGCGTACACATACATAAATATACACATACAAACCCAGTGATTTTTTTTTTTTTTTTTTTTGGGGGGGGGGGGGGGGGGTGACGACATCCACTGCCAATCCAGGAAGCAGGAACACACGGAAACACACGTCAAGCACTGGAAATCTGCAACAAAAAACCACAAACAAAGCACGAAACCGGCACGGAGCCAACCAAAACAATAACAGCAATCGACCTAAATCTTGAGATCTGATCGCAGTCTGAGCTAAGCTACCGCTACCGCTACCTAAACCCAAAAACTAGAGAGCCAGCATGCAGGTGAACAAGCCAGTGTGTATGTCTATGTGTGTGTGTGTATGTATATGATCATGTGTGTGTGTGTGTGTGTGTGTGTGTGTGTGTGTGTGTGTGTAATAAACCAAACAAAGTTCCACCTGAAGTGTATCTATAGTGGGGGAGGGGGGGAGCAACCCCGCCACCCGCGAGACCAGAGGCCGACAAGGAAGAGCCCGGAACCCAGGCCACCGGCAACCCCACAGAGGGGAGAATGTTACACATGTTAAATACAGAAATGACACACATAACTGAGGCTGCGCCTTTCCACACGGCGCGTCGTATGGTCGCGAAAATACGGTAATAGGTCACAGGACATTCTTACGTTGAACAGGAATGAAACTGTAAACCTCAACTAAAACTAGAAACTTACCTACTGGAAAAAATGGTAACCCAATCAGGCAATGCTAAGTTTTCTTGCTCCTGACGCTGCCAACAAGCTCCATCTGCCTTCATTTTATACATGTCCCACCTGAAGTCACTGTACGGCAGGATTTCTATTTCTGCGCCACAACTACGCAGTGCTCGTAAAAATGCCAGCTGCACCGTAGCATCAAAACCTCTGCGGTGTTGAGTTTTGAGTCATGTTATTATAACAAAGCCACTGCTAGCTGGCTAGCATTTAAAGGACGTCTCAGTTTTACTTCTGCCACAGAGAACAACACCAACCTATCTTTGTTTGAAAGTGGCATTGAAGAATAAAAGTCAGAAATATTGAGAAGGAAAACAGCTAAATGTTGCCAGACAGCTTTTGCAGTCTGTGTCAGGTACTCATATTTCTTGAGGATGCATGGTACACTTTAAAATGTATGGTGCAGCACAGGTTTCCCATCTATGGCGTACATACTTTAATATGGTGCTGGATTATTAGCCCTATTGTATCTGTAGGAATTTTTATTTTTCTCGTTTTTCTTCCGACAAAATGAGGGCCTTTTTGCCCCCCTAAACGTGCCCCAAATTTTGCACGGAAGCCAGGCCTGGCGAAAAATGTGATATTCAATGGTTTGCATTAATGGGCGTGGCCTAATGGCTCAACAGCGCCCCCTAGAAAACTTTGTGCCTCAAGCCCCACAATACAGTTTGACGTACATGCACGAAAATCGGTACACACCTGTATCATGTCGCAACTTAAAGAAAAGTCTCATGGCGCCATGGCCGAAACAGAACAGGAAGTCGGCCATTTTGAATGAATCGTGTCATTTTGGCGCAATTTATGCCATGTCTTCGGCCGTTAATACGGCCCGAACCGTAACGTGCACCCAGGTGTGTTATACATCAAAATGTGCGTCTCCATCCTGCGACGATGCGTATTACTTTTCTCAGTCAAAAGCGTTGCCGTGGCGTCGATAGATGCCAAAAAGCGCGCCGCGTCGCTTGGTCGATATTTGATAGATCCTATTTTCTGCAATAACTTTTGAATGGTTTGACATAAAGACTCGTGGGTGGTGTCATCGGACTCGGTTTTGAGTACTTGACCTTCATTGGCATGAATTACCCCCGCCCCTTCTTCTGATTGGTCAATATTTGATAGTTCCTACTTTCTGCCATAACTTTTGAATGGTTTGATATAGAGAGTCGTGGGTGGTGTCATCCACTAAATGTCATACAAGCTTCCACTGCAGCCTGAACGTGCACAAGGGTGCGAGGGCCCGTTCATCGCTGCTTGCAGCTTTAATTTATTTTATTTTATGATCCTGTAAGGACATAGATCTTCATTAATTCACTTTTTTATTCACTACCATGATGAATTGGAAAGAACAATTTACATTGAAGATTAAAGAGGACTTAAAATGAAGACTAGCATAAAGATCAAAGTGTATTATAATATTTTGTATTTTACAGAAGAAAAGAAGTAGGTTGTCCCTGCAAATGAACACATTTACCAAGCTGTAACATAATATTTGGAGCGTCGATACAGCGTCAATATTCCAGTTGGTGTTAATTTGCTTGCGTCTAAAATCCATCCGAAGATCAGATATCCTGCCAACAACAGCTGTTTTTGACATTTCCTGTGGTTTGTTGGAATTTGCTACGGTTATACTCTGACTAACATCTCCAGTGAATCAAGAAAATGCTTCAGTCATGCTTATACACCACAAAACTGATGTTTGACTGATCAGAGTAAAACAGTTCCTCAGCAATCACTTCATAACTGTGGCTGATTTAATGTAAGACTTATGAAAAAAGAATCGGGCAGCTATCGCGATCAACATGAATGTCCAGTGACGGCGGCTTCCCCAGGAGAGTTACCTGCTCTGTTCAAACATATGCTCATTAGAAAACTTTCCAAACGTCGCCGTCAGGGAGTCTGGTCCATCTCATGCGTATATTTGCACCCACGTACCCAGCCCCTTCTAAAAAAGATGTCTGGGAAATTTCAGTGCTGCCGTGGAGATGTGAAAACAGTTGGAGTGGACGTAACTCTGTCAAACAGTACGTGTGT